>NC_056748.1:252764342-252961842 GCF_019279795.1 Protopterus annectens | reverse complement strand
TTGTCCCATCCTGTTTCGGATTCCCCATTGGTCCAAAGGTCTTCCTATGGATGCTTTGGTGGCGGCTGCCGCAACAAAAAAGGATTTGGCAGAAGAAGAAAGCCAGACTGTCCATCCGCCTAACAGAGTCCCGTGCCCTGGACAGGATAGGGAAGCGCACCTTTGCTTCAGGACTTTTGCTATCCGGTCCTTGAATTATATGTCACATTTTACCTGGCTTCAAAGGGATCTGGTTTCTGAGCTCTCTGAAACCTTGGCTGGTGTCGTGTCTGATGAGGTCCGTGACAAATTGGCCTCTTAGCTGGCCACCATTGAATCTATATCTAACTCGTCTATGCGACTGATATCTTGTGCATCAGAAGGAGCAGCGGGTTCAGCTGCGGTCTTGAGACAACACGCCTGATTGCGCTTGTGCAACTTCACGGAACCCTTTGAGTAAGTCTTCCTTTCTTAATGCTCCCAATGAGGCCTCCTCATTATTTGGGCCCAAAGTTAAAAGCACACTGGCCAGATGTGAACAGGACGGTAAGACCCTTTCTGCCATAGATGTCCGTTATTCATCCCCTCAACGTGCTTTCTCCCGAAACCAAAAGAGTGGGAAGATATGGTTCAAGAAATCTCAGGGTCCTTTACATGACACACAGGCCGAGTTCTCCCCCAGAGGCAGAGGGGGAAACTCACAGGGAAGACTCTCCTTTCGGGGTAGAGTGGGTCCGCGTAACCAGGGTTTCAGGGATTCTTTCCCTGGTCAATCCTACAAGCACTCCTGAAGAGCGGCCCAACTCCTTTCCTCTGGAGGTGGTTGGGGGACGTTTCTCCTTGTACACTTCTGCTTGGCTAACCATCACCACCGATTCTTGGGTACAAAGGATTATAACCAGAGGTTATCATATTCCCCTCTATCTTTGTCCCGTCCCTTCAAAAAATCTTCCCGACATTCCACCCAGTCAAAAGGAAGAAGCACCACTAGAGATAGAAAAGCTGCTAAGAAAGAGAGTCATCCAAATAGTCCCTCCAGACCAGATAGGATCCGGATTCTACTCAAGACTATTTTTGGTGCCAAAGAAAACCTGGGACTAGAGACCAATTTTGGATCTCAGTGTATTGAACAAGTTTATGAGAGTACAAAAATTCCGGATGGTCACAATATAGTCTATCCTTCCACTTTTGGAAAAAGATGATTGTATGTGCTCTATAGATCTTCAAGATGCATGCTACCACATAAAGGTGGACAGGCCATCAAGAAGATTTCTGCGCTTCTGTGCAGGAGCCAGTCACTACCAGTTCAGAGTACTGCCCTTCGGACTCTCTACAGCTCTCAGATTGTTCACAAAGTGCATGGCATTTGTCACAGCTCACTTGCGACTTCAAGGATTCCAGGTGTTTCCATACCTAGACGACTGGCTCATTTCCGCCCCCACCAGACATCTACTGGAAAAAGCCCTGCCATGCTCTCTCCTCGTTGCTCAAAGGCTAGACATAAACCATAAACTGGCAAAAATCCAATCTCACCCCATCTCAGTCGACAGACAGAATTCATAGGAGTTATCTTGGACACAAAAAACTGCAGAGCTGCTATTTCAGAGCACAGAATTCTAAGGATAAAGCAACAACTAATTCCAATCCTTTTCAAAGGAAAAATCCACGGCTCACTCTGTCCTACAGCTGTTTGGTTCCATGGCAGCCTCCATCACCATTATTCCCCTGGCCAGGTTTCACATGAGGCTTCTACAATGGCTACTGCTCACCTAATGGTATCCTTTTCAGCATCCTCTTTCTGCCATGATTCGAGTACCCCACAGGTGCAAGCTGGATTTAAATTGGTGGAAGACGCACAATCTCTCACAATGGTCTCGCCCCGTCTCCCCCCAGCAACCAAAGGCCACAGTGACCACAGATGCCTCCCTGATGGGGTGGGGTGGGCTATGTCAGGGACAGACAGTCCAAGGCACTTGGTCCGAACTGGAGGCCCATCTGTATATAAATGTTCTAGAGCTGAGGCCGGTGCTTCTGGTGTTGCAAGCATTCCATCCCCTGCTGCCGTCTGGGACAATTGCAATCCAATCAGACAACATGGCAGTGGTCTGGTACATCAACAAGCAAGGTGGAACCAAATCTTACCCCCTTTGTTGAGAGGCCATGAGGATATGGCAATGGGTGATGGCTACCAACCGTTTTCTTCTAGCAACGCACATTCCCAGGAGCTCCAACGTGGTAGCAGACATACTCAGCAGGTGCATTATTCAACCTCACGAGTGGTCCCTGAATTCCTTGATAGCGGCAGAGATCTTCCACCACTGGGGCCGTCCTTGCTGCGACCTCTTTGCATCCCTGACCAACTACAAATGCAGCAACTACTTCACCCTGATTCCCCCTCCGGGGCAGTCACCCAGGGACGCTCTATTCCACGATTGGCCCTTGGGTCTTCTTTACGCATTTCCACCCTTTCCCCTCATTCCCCATTTTCTGAAGAATGCCCGTTGGTTGAAGAACATGGTAATCCTTATAGCACCATATATTGGCCTTGTCAGATTTGGTTCCCATTCCTTTGGCCTCGCCTACTAGATCGACCATGGATTTTCCATCCAATCCCGGAGTTGATCTCACAATGACAGAACCTGATTCACCCCAACCTGAACAACCTGAAGCTAACGGCTTGGCTACTCCAATTCCCTTGATTGCCAGGCAGAATGATCTTTCTTTACCCTTATGTGATATTCTCATTGCTTCTCATAAGTCTTCCACTAGAATTACTTATCTGAGCAAGTGGAAAAGATTTACCTGTTAACTGAAAGATAAACAAGTTAAACCCCTTTTCAGCACCAGTGTCGATAATACTAGACTATGTGGCTGACCTTTTTCATTTGGGTCTATTAGAGTCTACCATTAGAGTTCATGTGGCTGCAATTTCTAATTTTCATGAGGGTGTCCAAGATTCCTCTCTTTTATGTCCCATAAATTGTGTAAGTCCTTCATAATAGGTGTGAATCATCTGAAGCCACCTTTTAGAGACCCTATTCAACCATGGGATTTATCATTAGTTCTACAAGCTGTGACAGTGTCACCTTTCGAACCAACCTCTTCTTGCGACCTCAAGTATTTGTCATGGAAAACCTTGCTTTTGGTCGCCATTACTTCTGCCAGACGTATGAGCTTCAAGCTTTAGGTATCATGAGTCCATACTTGATTTTTCGTAGAGATAGTGTCTCTGAGAACGAATCCGTCATTTCTGCCTAAAGTGATCTCTGAAATGTCCATTAATCAAGCCGTTGAATTGCCAGTTTTCTTTCCCATTCATTTAAACAGAGGAAGGTATTGCCTACATACCCTAGATATCCACAGGCAAATCCGTTTTTAGTTAAACAGGACTAAACCCTTTCGTAAATCTGACCAGTTACTTTTGGCCTTTTCTGGACCTAGATTAGGATCTGCTGTTGCTAAGGTCACATTAGCTAGATGGTTGAAGGACTGTGTGACCTTCATTTATACGCAACGTAATATCTCGTTGCCTGCTACCATGAAAGCTCATTCAACAAGGTCGGTGGCAACTTCTGCTGCCTTCCATGCCAGAGCTTCTCTTCATGACATCTGTGCAGCTGCAACTTGGGCTACGCCTCATACCTTCATCAATCATTACAAATTGGATTTGGCCTCCAGGGGAAGAGCATCTTTCGATTCTATGGTGCTCAGGAATGTCCTTCCATGAGAGCCTCCCAGGAATAGAGGTAGCTGGGGACTCCGTCCCATGCTTAAGGAATGAACGAGGATTAACAATATCAGATAAAGAAGTTGTCTTACCATAACTTTCCATATGTATTGTTGATCCTCGTTCATTCATTACGACCCTCCCTCCTTCCCCCTCCTGCGGTTTCTAGAGGATCTCGCCATCCAGTTCTCTTAGGTTATTTGACCAGAGGTAGCCTCTACCTTCTTTGACTTGCAAACTCAGTCTGAGATAACAGGGAGAAGGGGATTGTGAGTAAGAGTATAGTTCAAGAGTTTGAAGCTGATGTGAGCTTGGAAAATGGCCTGCTCTGTTCCGAGGTCAGAACCGATACCCATGCGTAATGACTGAACGAGAATCAGCAATACAGATGGAACATTGTGGTAAGACATAACTTCTTTTTCCTCTCATTCCTTGCCTACAACAGGAGTTTCTTTGGTGGGCAGAGACATGCCACCAAAACAAGGGACCGTCATTCACTGTACCCCTGCCACCCAAACCCTAACTACAGATGCATCAGACTATGCTTGGGGGGACCACTTGGCAGAGAGATGCATTCAGGGCAAATGGAGCCCAAACCAAATGCATCTGCATATCGACCAGAAAGAAATGCTAACTGTTCAGAATGCTCTGACAGCCTTCAAGGACTTAATTCATCCAGGACAACTACTGATAAAGACGGACAACACCACAGTTATGTGGTACATAAACGAGCGGGGGGGGGGGTGCACATTCCTACCCCCTTTGCAGACTAGCCATGGCCTTGTGGAACACCGTCTTGACTTACCAAATACATCTTCAAGCTCATTTCCTGCCAGGAAAACAAAATACTCTGGCGGACGACGTAAGCAGAAATTTTATGGACCCGCACAAAAGGAAACTGGATCCACAAATCGTCAGCATGTTAACGCAGAAATGGCGGAGCCCAGACATAGATCTATTTGCCTCTCCAGAAAACTATCAGTTTGACAATTCTGCACAAGAACTCATCACAAAAAAGCATGGAATATGGATGTTCTATCCATCAGCTGGAAAAACCTATCACTCTATGCCTTTCCCCCTCTGCCTCTACTCTCCAAGGTCTTATTAAAAGTCAGACAGGAAAAACCAAAAATGATCCTAATTGCTCCGGACTGGCCTCGCCAGCACTGGTACCCACTTCTAAGGAATATGTCACACCTTCCTCTGTGGTACTTGCCTCAAACACCTCATCAACTGTCTCAGCAGAACTATCAAATTCTGCACACTCGGCTCCAAACTCTGAATCTTGCAGCATGGCTAATCAACTAATTATTCAAACCACATCTCTCAGTAAACCTGTGATGGATGTCATTTTGGAAGCCAGAAGGCCTAGTACTAGAAAATCTTATGCTGATAAATGGAAGAGATTCTGTGCTTGGAACCAAGCACAAGGAATAGACATAGCAAAGTCCAATATGCCTCAGATTTTACAATACTTAACTGAGATGCTTGACAAGGGCCATCTTTTTCTTCAATAAAAATCCATGCCTCTGCCATCTCGGCTCATTACAACACAGAGCCCTCCCCTCTTTTCTCATCCACTGCTTAAACAGTATCTCAGAGGGGCCAAAAATTTAAGGCCTCCCAGGAGAACACCTACTTCTGCATGGGACCTCAATTTTGTGCTGGAAAATCTCACTCTGCCTCCTTTTGAACCAGCAGCTACTGAGGATATAAAATTTATATCTTGGAAGACAGCTTTTCTTTTGGCAGTCACTTCAGCAAGAAGGGTTTCAGAACTACAGGCTCTCATGGCAGTGGAGCCTTTCATTATATTTTACCAGGGCACGGTGGCCCTCAGGACCAATCCTTCTTTTATGCCTAAGGTGGTATCCAGTGTAGCTCTTAACCAGACCATTCACCTGCCAACTTTTTTCCCAAATCTGCAAAACAAGGGGGAGTGGATTCTGCATTCATTTAATGTACACAGACAACTAAGATTCTACTTAAACAGGACAACTTCTCTAAGAAAGTCTGAGCAACTACTGGTAGCATTTGGTGCAGGATCAGAGGGGAAGGCTATATCAAAGCAAACTATTTCTAAATGGATAAGCCACTGCATTCGTTTCTGCTATTTGCACCGTAGTAAACCTGTGCCCAAGGGGATCAGATCCCATTCCACCAGGGCTGCCTCTACTTCAGCAGCTTTTCTCCGAGGGGTCCCAACCAAAGACATTCTAGAAACTGCTACTTGGAGCTCTGTTCATATGTTCACAAAGCATTACCATGTACCTCTCTTCTCTAAATCCAGGGCAGGCTTTGCCACTGCAGTCCTGCAGGGCCTTATAGCTGCCCCTAATGCTATTTAGTTCCATCCTCCCATCCATAGCTTTGGGATTCTACCCAAATGTAATGACTGCAACAGTGAAACACGAAGAACATAGTACAGTTGTATACACTTACCATAAATGTAGATGTAAAGGCTCAAAAGACAAACTTACCGCCGTAAATAGCACAAGTAACAAAAAACTGAGTGTAGCCCTACTCAATGCCAGAAGTCTGAACCTCAAAATGCATGCACTCGAGGAACTCCTCATAATGGAGAAAATCGATATATGTGCAGTAACAGAAACCTGGTTTAAGACTCCAGCGAGCACCCCAGCACTACCAGGCTACAACTCATACCATACATTTCGACCACAGAACCCAAACCAAAATACAAAAGGTGGGGGCGTATCCATATTCATAAAGGATACCCACACCTCCAGGTTAGTGGCACAACACGATGCTTCAGAGATCATCCACGTGCAATTAACAATGGGCAAAACTACAATTCAAATTGTAGCTTGCTACATATCATCCACCATGTCCCAGGATCCCTATTCTGCATTCCTGGAAACACTGGGAAACATTAAAGGTCTTACCAAACACCCTAATATTGGGTGATTTCAATTATCCAAACATTAACTGGGAGAACTACTCAAGTACTAACTCCCTTGACCAACATTTCCCAGAACCTATAAACTCAAACGCCCTGGTTCAACTGGTCAACACTCCCACCAGAGGTGACAATATATTGGACCTGGTCATCACCAACATGGGCGACTGGTGTTCCATACTGGAGGTCAACCCCTCGCTGGTTAGATCTGACCATAAACAAATCACTTTGGATATACACATTCCACCCCTGGACAAGAAAGCCATCATGAAAAACTTTTCAAAAGCAAACTTCACGTTACTTCAGACCAAGGTGGAAAGTTTCAAAGCCCCCATGCTGAAGGATAACGCTGTCCAAGCTGCAAAATTCTTTACTAATGCATTCTACGGGCACCTATAAGAATGCATGGCTCATGCCTTCCCAAGCAAAACCAATACTCGCTCCTCCAAGAAAAGGAAACCAGTCTGGTGGACTCCTGCCATAAACGAGATATACAATAGAAGAAGGAAACTAGTACAGAAAAGAGTAAAATCCCAAGAAGGGAAGACATCCCTGATCAGTATCAGCACGAAACTATGATCCCTCATAAAATGTTCAAAGGCGAGCTTTGAAAGGAAAATTGCCAAGGACTCCAAAGATAACCACAAGGCATTCTTTAGCTATGTCAAGAATCTAAGTGGCAATGCTCAGATCTGCTCTGAGTTAGTGCAGAATGGCACAAAATACACTGAACCGACCGATATCGCCAACATCTTGGCAGACAGGTTCAGCACAAACTTCATCCCCCTCTCACCCCCAAGAGGGCCCATAACCATACCAGAAGAATGTGGAGTTCCTGAAATCACAGACACTTAGATTAAAGCAGCCCTCTCCATAACCAAAAACACAGCATCAATGGGACCGGAGAGTATCCCAGGCTGCGTCCTGCACAAGCTCAAAGATGAACTAACCCCTCACCTAAACACACTGTTCAAACTCAGCCTCTCCACAGGCTACATACCCATAGAGTGGCGCACATCAGCAGTTATTCCACTGCACAAAGGTGGAGCCAAAACAGACCCTGGGAACTATCGCCTTATATGCCTGACTAGCTTGGTCTGCAAGGATATGGAGCGCATCATCATGGAACTCATTAACAGAGACATTGGGAACCTCCAAACACTGGACCCTACCCAGTTCGGCCTTAAGGGAAGATCATGCCTCCTAAACCTGGTGGACTTCTTTGAGACAGTTACCAAGGCTATAGATGAGGGAAAGGTGGTACACACAGCCTACCTAGACCTCGCAAAGGCCTTTGACACCATTCTCCATTCTGGTATTATAGACAAGCTCACCAGCCTGAACATAAACCCCTACGTCACAAGATGGGTTGCCAACTGGCTCACGGACAGAACCCACATAGTGAGACTCTAAATCGGTTACAAGTGGAGTTCCCCAGGGCTCAGTCCTAGGACCCTCCTGTTCAGCATATAATTCTCAGAGGTACAGCCAAGCACAGGAGGACTATGGCTGACCAAGTTTGCAGACTACTGCAAACTAGGGGCTATAATTGACTCTCCGGCTGACACAAACATCCTCCCAAAGGGTCTCACTGAGACGGATACCTGGTGTCAAAATCATGGCCTCAAGCTAAATGCCAAAATGTGCATAGTCATCCCCTTTGGAAAAAAAACAAAGTACCCACAAATTACCACATAGGTGGTAGTCCCCTAAATATGGAAAAAGTAATAAGGGATCTGGGGACCCAAGTAGATAGTAATCTCACCTTTGATAATCACATTGCCACAGTGGTTAGAAAATCCTTCTACGTGGCCCACCTAATCACACAAGGATTCACATCCAGATCAAAAGAGGTCATTGTGCCCCTCTACTCATCACTCATCAGACCCGTCATAGAGTACAACACCCCATTTGGGATGTACCTTACAAGACACCTGCAACAGCTGGAAAGACCACAGAAGTACCTCACCAAGAGGATCACTGGCCTCAAACAGATGCCCTATGCAGCTCGACTGAAGAAATTACAGCTGTACTCTGTTGCATACCGCCTGCTCAGAGGTGATTTCTGCCTGACATACAAGGTCATGTCTAACCCAGAATTGATGGACATGCTCCACCTAAAGAAAACCTTATCCCCGCGAGCCACACACTCTAGGGATCTAAACCTCACCACAACAATAAATAGGACGTGCTGGAGGGATAGATTCCTGTCCCAGAGACTTCCCATGCTTTGGAACAAGATCCCAATCTACATTAGGCAGAGCTCCTCACTAACACTCTTCAAAAGAAATCTTGATGAATGGATGGGAAACAAAGTGTACTTCGAGGATCTCTTCAGTGGCTCTGCTGGACAGAGGCACAGGGAACTAATCTAAGGGGGCGGCGAAAGCCAACACATTCTGGCCAGGCTTATAAATGCCTTCAGGCAGATAGCCTAGTACCTACCTATGAACCTATGTTCGAGTGTATTCACTGTTGCAGTCCAGGTTACCCACCCACCAGCCCCCATTCTATACCTTTTCTTTCCTTCACTATACTCAAAAGCCTTTGTGGTGCATTTGCTTTTAGTTGAAGGTAAATTTTATGTTTCTAAGGTGCATTTATATATTTACAGTTTACTTATATATATTTTTGCTCCCCATTTGGGGGGCACCTGACATCTGGGGCAAGAAAAACTGATTAAAATTGCGTCGGCTGCATGTTTTATATCCCTGACGACCTAACGTCATGGAAGAGGAGACAGCAACCGACGCAGGACCCAAGACTTTGTTATTCAGGCTTACTGAGAGCAACCTGCCAGCAGATCACCCAAATGTAATGACTGCAACAGTGAATACACTCGAACATCTACATTTATGGTAGGTCTACACAACTGTAGTTTCAGCATGGGAAAACCCTTGCACAATGATTAATTTTATAGAGAAACCTGACAGGATTCACTGTCTGCCAAAAGTTTGGAAATTTGGGGGTGGAGCAGCCTCCTTTGAAAGGTTCCAACCTTGTAATTCACACCCTGATAAGGAATGTAGGGTTATGTACTGCTTAGGCATGTGTGTTTACACCCCCTTCACATTTTGCTTGAGGCCCACACACTGAGTATTTTAAAAGATAGCCTTTATGTGAGACCTGGTAGATGAAATGCTCAAGTTATTGACACAATTGCTAGCAGGACCACACAAAGAAAAAAAAAATACTGCCTTAATTGGTAGCCATCTCTTCAGTCCTGAATGTCATAATGAGAGTAGCTTATAACTCTGCAGAAAGTCCAGCCAGAGCTTCAGGATTTGGCTTTGCAGTGTACTGGCATGTCTTGTTTTTGTACATAGATTCCTTGTCAGTCTTCCAGTTGTTTCTGGTGGACGAGACTAAAGCTGTACTTTGGAAGATTGAGCAGCTTCTTTAGGAAGTTTTTACTTTTCCAGTCATTTGAAGATTGGGAACCTGACCTTTATATTCATCATTCATGCTGATTTGGTTGTGTTGGAGTTAATTCTTCAGCTAACCTCTCCACCTGGTAGCTTTACCAGCACGAGCAGGATACATGAAGTTAAGGCCCATAAGTGGGGAGTATTCCTTTGACCTTTAGTTTCCCCCAGTTTTGTCTGACTTCTTTCTTTAATAGGTGGTTTTGATTTAATCATTAACCAGTCCATTATTTTCCGTGTTTCTTTGTAAGAATGGAAGAATGGAAGAGGAGGGAGCACATGGTGGTCTATCTCCATGGCTCTAATGGAGGAGAAGGGCTTGTAGCTGCCAAATAGACACTTCTTTAATGGATTGAAAACCACTTTCTTTTCTGCCATTGAGTAGCTTTGTCAAACAGATTTTGCTGAGATCAGTCTGCTGTACATTAATGTCTGATTTGTAGAGAGTAACACTGTGATTAGTCTGCTGTGCTTCTTCTCCCAAACATTTCTTGATCATGAGTTGGGCTTCCTTTAGTAAGAATGTACTCCAGAATTCAGACGCCTGAGATGTGATCTGGTGTGATCTTCCAGCTGATATTAATGGGGATTTAACTCATTCGTGTAACTCATCAAGGAGTGTCCTCAGTGTTAACTATAACTGATAGTTTCTTAACATATAATTTGATCTGTGAGAGGACCCATTTTGATGAGTAAGGAATAGCTTCCCACTGTCCTTGTGCAGGTGGGAGTCTCCTTCAGCCAGCCTCAGCTGTAGAATTCTTTACAGTTCATAAAAGTATTTATGAGTATATCACGTGTTGGCAGTGTGAGTGCTAAATCTTTCAGTTTTCAGGAAGATGCTTGCTGATGATTAGAGAAAAACTGCTAGGTGTAAAGGGACAAGATTGTTACCTTGGTGTGCTTTTGCAAGTTTACATAGTGATTCCCAAGTGTGGTAACGTCAGAAAAAGATGTTGGAATTCCTTTTGACATAAAGGATGGACTCCTCTACATACCCTTGAAAGCTAAGAGACAAAGCAGAATATAATAAAGTTTTAGAAGAAAAACCTGGTGGTACATTAGTGCTGAAATTGGCAGTTGTCTTATGCACTTGGCTCTCTAACAATGTATCTGATTGTTGCATATTTGTCAAACACTGTTTAAAGCAAATACACTAATCAAAATAAAGTAAGGTAGTCATTTTCACATTGTATTTTGTGTCCACTTTGTTTTTCTCTGGGGTGTGTGGTTTCTTCCTACTTTTCAAAGACAAGGTGGATTTAGGAGTATTCATTGCTTCTAGAGGTGTGTCTTTCTTTCCAGTGATGGGCTGGCAAGCTGTCCAAACTTTATACTTGCTCTTATGCTTCTTTTTGGATAGAGCTGGATTTTCTTAAGCACTGAAGTGCATTAAATAGAAAATGAATGAATGAACATCTTCAGTGTACGCATAATCCAAAAGACTATTCTTTTTCTTCTACTTGTTTACTTCATTACCTGTTAAAATAGTTTTGTTGAACAACACTGCTATGCCATTATTTTTGTTGACTTGAGCAAATAATTGCCATACATGTTTTCTGTACAGACTACTGAAACCAGTTTTCAAAAATTACTTTTTCAAAACGAAAACTTACTAAAACGTACAAGGCCTGAACACCATGTCTTACATGGAAAGACTCAAAGTCCTGTCACTACATTCTGTATCGTACAGACTGCTAAGAGGTGAAGTGTGTCTGGCATACAAGGCATCCTTGAACCCAATACTGATGGATTTAGTGCACATCAGCAGGTCAGTTGACATCAGACATACTCTGTGTAAAGTTCTAAACCTCTTCTGCAGCATAAACAGAACAGTTTGGAGGGACAGGTACATCTCACAGAGGATACTGCTGCTCTGGAACAGACACCCCACTCACATAAAACAAAGTTCATACCTGACCATATTCAAGCACAACTTGAATCTGTGGATGGGATACAGTAAATTTATCCCAGGACTGCCCCGTACCACTAACGAACATTGGTCCTTTCAAGTTATCTATGGTATGATCCTAGTTATTCTCATTAGGGTAATGTAATTGTCAACCATGGAATAAGTAAAGCCAGTGTCTAACCAAATGGAATAGGTTAATTTTAGTGCAAAAAGGCAAACTGGCTAGCCATGAAATAGCCCACAAGGGCAGCTCGCCTAGTATTACCTATGAACCTATAAAACTATAGTCAAGGCTTTCTCGTAAAAACAAATCATGAGCCTTATTTAGCTGTAGATTTTAACATTCATGATAGTAATTTGTAGTTCTGTTACTTTATCTTACTCTCTTTATTTTTTCTTAACCATAGTTATGTATAATAAATGCTCTAATTCAGCTTCAGCTTCTTTTCTTTGTTCAGGTGTCTTATTTTTTATTTATAGACAGTGTGTTTCAACTTGACATGTTCTTCATTTTCACTGCTGCAGTAGTTGCTGGGTAGCATCCTGCCAAGGATGTAGTAGCCAGCCAGCTTGCCAAAACTCTTAACTCTCTTCCCACTCACTCACTCTGGCTGTTGATGGGACTGCACGCCCTTTTTTGAAAGTAGTACATTAGCAACCAGAGTGAGGTAAGTATTCTAAATTCACTGCCTGCATGAGGAGAAGCATATCTCTGGCTCCAGAGGAACAGCCATCGGTAAAAAGCTTCTTGCCTTACAAATAAGATTCCTTTTTGGGTTTCCTTTCCTGTTATAAATACTTTGTATTGAATATTTGTTGCATTATTTCGGATCTGACTTACCAATTGTGGTATTCCATGGTATTCCATCGTAAGAATACCAGTTTTTGACAGGAATTGAATGTGCTTCTGCTCTGTTTACTTGGCTTTTTCAATTTTGTGTGGAAAACTGTGATTTGATTTTTATAAAAATGTTGGCAGTGCTTTTACAGTTGAAATGTGTTTTTCCTATTACCACTTTTAACAGAACTAGAATGTTTTCTCATTTCTGAGTTAATAAACATTTTATGATATTTCTAATTAAAAGTTTAAGGTCTGGTGACACAATTTTCACCGTACTGCTTGTGTTTACTAGCTTAGGGGACTGTGTGTGCTTTGGTGCTAACTAGTATATACTTACCTTCACTCAGTGTTACTGAGCTTACTATACTTGTAATCAGGTTTTTACTCTGTATACAGCATGGATAATATTTCCTGTCCTTCTTTCACTGCAGTTGTTTGTAAGCATAAAAAAAAAATTATTGTCTCGGCTCATGATTAGTGAGTCTGCCAAGGCTGAAGACTGTTCTGTTGTCTCAGCTCCCTCTGGTATATCTGTAAATGGCCACCATGGATTGGGGTTAGACATGTCCTCAGGGGCAGTTCCAGTACCTGTTACAGATATGGCAGAAACAAACACTTTCAGTCCAGGAGAAGAATCCTCTTGTCAGGGACAGTAGGCTGTCCCCTGACCATTTTTCCAGTAGGATATTCCTAGAAAAAAACAGAAGCAAAAATGTAATCACAGGGCAGATGATTAGGTTATTGCTATATACAAGTCAGATGATATAACTTTTGTTAAGAGTGATTTGTAGTCCTAGTCTCTGACCCTCAGAAATATTGTAACACTGGAACCCTCCCAAACATCTTAAGTGACCTCTCACCATCCTTTACCTACAGTACTCGTACTCAAATACCCAAAACTCACTCTTATAGACCATCTAGAAATCTAGGCCACTTCAGCCAAAATCTGTTGTTAAATACTTTAAAAGCCCACAACTGGACCCCTGTAAACACATCGCCTCTAGAGGATGCTGTAATCTATTTCAGCAATCTCTTTCTTCATACACCCAATAGTTTAGCCCCCATTCACACCAAAAGAACAAAGCACAACCATGTCCCCTGGCTAACAAAACATACTGAACAATTACTTCTCTCCAGGGACCGAGCCTGGAAAGAATGGTGCGAAAAATAGAACCCCACAAAGTGAACTTGCCTACAAACAACATCGTAACACTACCAAAAAGCTAGTAGTTAATGACAAAACAATTACTTCTTAACACAATTATCCATCTAAAAAAACAACCCCAAAAAGTTTTTGAAATCTTTTCCCTTACTTTTTAATCCCGGAACCCTGCATAATCCTGCACCATCTCCAAACAAAGACCCGCAAGACATCTCCCAAATGTTTAACTCCCACTTTATTGACACCATTCAAAAACTTATCAAAGAATCCTCACTAACAACGAATAAAAATGCATATAGTCTAGAATCTACCTTAAATATCACTCAACATAACCTGAGCTCTCATCCACTAATAATTTTCCATTAGCCCCAACTTTCACTATATAACTATTACCCACCTCCCTTGTGCTTAAACTCCTAACTAAACTGAGACCATGCTCTCCTTCTGCCGATAACCTTCCATCAGAATACTTAAAACTAGCAGCTGATGCTATAGCATATCCCATCGGCATTCTTATTAACTGGTCTGTCTATGAATCCTGCATCCCTCAGCTCTGGAAATAATCCATCATAACTCCTCTGCACAAAGGTGGTAACACCAATGATCTTTCTAACTACTGGCCCATCTCTATACTCTCATCTTTATTCAGAGTCCTAGAAAAGTGCATACATATTCAATTGCTAAAGCATCTTTCTGACAGTAACCTCCTTGCTGCCACCCAGCATGGCTTTTGCCCAGCTTACAGTACCACTACAGCACTAAATTGCTCCCAACATATTCTAAATTGATTTTCCAGCTACCTAAACCATAGAAAACAATCTGTTAGATGGCAAAACGTACAGTCCAAATGTCTGTTCAATAATACGGGAGTCTCCCAAGAGTCTGTTCTGGGACCTCCTCATTTCAATATTTTCTGTAATAATCTCTATGTGGCATCCCAACAAAGTACACTCATCCAATATACTGATAATTTTACTGTCATCTCCTTTTCCAACAACTTCTCAGATCTAAAGATAACTCAAAACACCTATCATCTATTGAAGCTTGGCTAAACAACATACAGCTTCTATTTAATACCCAAAAATCTATGCTGTTGCTATTCTCAACAAAACACCAACTCACGACTAAGACATATTTGCAAAACAATACTGCAATCAAATTAGTAAAGACAGCAAAACTAGGCATTACAATTGATGACAAACTCCTTTGAGCATTATATTCACAATACAATAAAAAAAAAAAAATCACTTTAAATTCGGCAAACTTATAAACTATATTTGGATAAGCCCACCAGGATAAAACTGCCAAACAGTCTGCTACTCCCTTCCTTCCTCTCTGGAAACCCCCATCTTCACCAACCTCCACAAATCACTCCTGAATAAATTACAATCCTGCTACTATAAAATAGCAATGTTTGCCTCTAGAATGCCAAATCTTACACACCACTGCCTGGCCATTAAAGAAATAAACTGGTTTGATTTCCCCCATTACGTAACCTACAACCAAGAAACTGTTGCCCATTGACTGATCAATAATCCTGACAAGTGCCCTTCACTTCAGACTATTCTACAACCATATACCCCGCCCAGAAATCTTTGGTCTAGTAATAAACAGCTCTTAACTGTAACCAAACCCAACAAACGAGCTGGAGAAAGCCTTTATTCCTATACCATTGCCAAACTATGGAATGCTCTGCCTTCCTCAGTTACTCATTTGGACTCTGTAAAACAATTAAAGTAGTGGGATTTTAGTGCAGATTTAACAGTTATATCTGTTCATGTGTACATATGTCTAAGCCACCATAAGAAAGTTAACAATCCACTTTATTTTTTTCTTCTTTGCTATAAAGTTGCATTTTGCTAACCTCTTAAATTCTTTACAAGCCTTTTCAATATCAGTTTAAATACTCTAAATGTTACTTCACCATTCTAACTTCTAATTCTAACTCTAGACTTGTCCAATTTTAGATACAAATAATGTCTTCCTTGAATTTACCTAATTTTCTGAATGATTTTGTTCAATTTATTGCATGTTAATATAACTAAGTTTTAATGTTAGTCTGTACTAAAACTCAGTACCTTTTTCTATGTACTATATGAATTTTTACATTTGGTATTAATATTGTGTAGGCTTTCTTGGAGCTTTTCTCCCCAGGCCTCCACTGAAAATGGGTTTCTTACCCAGTGGAGTGTCCCGGTCAACAAATGTCAATAAATAATTAAACAGTATTTGTTTTCAGAAAAGATTTCCGACAAGAGACTGGTGATTTTCCTCAAGAATCCATCTCCAAGAACTCTTGACACTGTGAGCCTGGACTCTAGTCAACTTTTTTCCTTTGCTGAGACTGTTGATAAACTCAGGGATGTTTATGCTTGGAAGCAAACAGGGACACCTGAGAACTGGGCAGATTTTATGGTCTATTAGATAAGGTTCCTAATTCTATACCTATTCCTCCTGTTTTGCCAGCTGTTGACACTTTCAAAGCTGCTTGCAAGATTTCTGATTCAGTGGATGCAGTTCCAATGAAAGTTGATAAGCAGTATAGGGTTTCTGCAGGTTATAAAGGTCTTCATTCTTAACTGTCAGCTGACCCTACTACAACCCCATCAGCAACAACTGACAAGAAATCTTGCTTTTAACCCAGTACCCACTGGATAAGGAGGACCGGTAGTTTGACAAACAAAATAAGAGACAATTTGCTTCTACTTGTATTTTACCGTATAGTATCTTAAATTATCATAGTTATATATGAGAGTTTGTATTAAAATGTGCTGATAGTTTGAATCAATTTGCTGCATTGTTGTTTCCAGAAGATGGGTCATATTTGAATCAGATTTTTAAACATTCTCCGAGAAGTGTTTGAGTGTGCTGACACTGTCTAGAGCTTCTGCTTCTTTTGTGATGGTGAAGATTTGTTTGGTTGTATAATCAGAATTTTTCTGATGATTTGAAGTGTGAAATTCTTAATTCTTCACTTAGCCCTAATCTGGTATTTGATCCTGTGGATACACAGATCCTGAAACAGTGGGATAACAAGAGCAAATTGATGCATGATTTTTCAGGTACATAGGTTTTTTTACAATACAACTGTCTGGTGGAAATAAATTGCATCCAAATCCAGCAAAATGGCACAACAAGCAGAAGAAATGTAGGATGCAGAGCAAGGCTAAAACATCATTACTTTAGTATAAAACAATAAAACCGACAAAACAAAGCTCTTTCATGTCTAGTATGGGGCTTCCTCAGAACCTTAAACATTGCTACAAATTCCATTCATAAAAAATAGACAGCCAGTCTGATAATAGCATGTCATCACATGACAGAGAATTCATTATTAGCATAGTAGCAACCACTCCATGTTAAAGACAGAATTCTGAATAAACTACTTATATAGCCAATGATGATGAATGAAATGCATAAATGCCTATCGCTAAAAAGATTGTACTCCATGTAAATAAGTTAGAATGAACATTAATCATCCTCTCATGAGGAAGCTCAAACTACCTGTTTAAAAATGGTGTGTGATCTTAAGTGCACTCCCAGCAGTAAGGCTGAATTTAAGATGTAACCTTTACTAGATTAAAAGGAATTCATTTAGTTCAGTTTCATTACCAGTATCGCTCATCTTTAAAAGAAATGTAAAAATAAAAACATGCAATTCATGACTAATTTCACTAATACATTTCTATCAGTTGTAGTGATGACCTCTTATAAAAATCACAAACTCATATAAAATGATAAAAAATAGAAATAAACCTATCACTGAAACCACAGACATAGCTCTAAGCTGATATGTCAGTGCCACCATCAGTCAAATGAATGAAAGGAAAACAGCGATGCTAAAAAGCTTATCTAAAAAGTGAACGTAATAATGAGTGGAAGAAATGGCAGCCTATTGCTAGGAGCCAAACTCTATCCAAATGAGTTAAGAAATACCATTACAACTCACTTAAGGAACTAGAAAGCTCAACTACTTATTGAAAAATAGGCTTGATCTAAAGTGTAAATCCTATTATGCTGTTACTTTTAATCGTAACCTGTGAAAATTTTAGTTAAAATCATTAGATTCTGTTTCATTTCCAATAATCCCCATCTTCAAAATATTGCCATAAAAAATGAAAATAATAATGAACTCGATTCATAACATCTCACTGATATTCTAGTTACTGCTCTATGTAAGAATTCATGGACTCCTAACAACAAAAAATACATCTTGCATAATACACATGAAAAATCAATAAAATAAACCTCTCTCTAACTGGAGGCATAACTAAGCAAATATATTAGGACATCTCCCAATAAAATGAGGGGAAGATCAGCAAGAAACCCAGATAAGCTATCTAAAAAGTGTGGGCATGATTTTTAAATATGCTTTCATAGGCACTGTCTCGTTTAAATGGTAACCTTTATCGGCTTGCAGTGAGATGTTCCACTTCTGTTCTGTTTTATTTACAATATTACACATCCTCAAGTCATTCCAACAAATTTGTAGAACTAGAAAGATAAAGGAATGGAAATCGACAATTAAAAATGTGTTTTGCTAATGCATTTCTAACATTAGCCATTCTGATCTCATATAAATGTTAATGCATCTGGCAAGCAATTCGTCTTCCCCACATAAAAACAAGGGCAAGATATACATTTTGCTAAATGCACTATATCTGCAGTAGAACAATCAGCATAGAAAGATAATTTATAGACTCTTCCTGAGGAAGGATGCTTAAAGAAATTGGCATTGACATCAACATACTTAGAATATTTACATGCCTACAACCATAGGTACAGTGTCAATCAGAATGTATAGTACCATCCTGGCTACACCTTTTATAGCACAAATATTTCAAGGACTTATTTTTAAAAGAAAACTTTGGCTCCACATTTACTATTTCCTTTAAACTCTCATCTGCTAACAAAATACTCCCAAATTCTTCTAAAAATATCACATACAGTTCTAACATTGTAAGAACAGAATATGGGAATGCCAACCCTAGGTCAGTCAGTGGTAGAAATATTATTGTCTGATGGGGGCTACACAGTGGAAAAATATGATTTTAAGCACAACCTGTTCTATCCATGCTCTCGGGTGTCAAAGATTTGCAGACTTCAGTCTCCGTGTTACCTTCAGACCTCAGATCATCTTTAAACCTAGATAAGTGTTGAACAAACTCTATATCCTCACATGCAAGTCTGGAAATCCTCATATCTTGACCCTTAAAAATAAATTATTTTAAATATGCCTAGGATGCATACTATCCCTATGTAGGATATGATTCCTCCTACAAGATTTCCTATACAAATATGAGCAAAACAACCATCACAGGTTTTATAAATGGCCGGTTTGCATCCCTTTATTCTATTGATGGTAGCAATGACATATCTGCTTAGAGCTGTGTCTGTGTTTTTATTGATTGGTTTATTTCCATTGTTTATCAAATTCTATGAGTTTGTGTTTTTTTTTTTTTTTTTTTTAAGAAGTCATGGCTACAGTTGATAGAAATTTATTACTAAAATTAGTCATGAATTGTGTGTTTTTATTTTTACACTTGTTTTAATGATGAGTGATAGTGGTAATGAAACTGAACTAAATGCATTCCTTTTAAGCTGGTAAAGGTTATGTCTTAAATGCAACCTTAAGGCTACCATTACAATTTAGATCACGCCCCTTTTTTAGATGTGTAGTTTGAGCTTCCTCATGAAAGCTGGTTGGTGCTCGTTCTAACCTATTTACATTGAGTACATTCTTTTTAGCGATAGGCTGTCATGTATTTTATTCATTATCATTGGCTATATGAGTAGTTTATTTAGACTTCTGTCTTTTTTAACACTGGTTGCTGCTATGTTAATAATTAATTCTCAGTCGTGATGGCTTACTATTATCTGACTGGTTGTCTATTTTTTAAGAATGGAGTTTGCAATGTTTAAGGATCTGAGGAAGTGCCATATTAGGCATGAAAATTCTTGTCCATTTTGTCTGTTTTACTGGATTATATTAAAGTAATTATGTTTTAGCTTTGATCTGTGTCCTATGTTTCTTCTGCTTGTTGTGCCATTTTATTAGATTTGAATGTGACTTTCCTCCACTGGATAGTTGCATTTTCTTTTTGCATTTCTGGTTTGGTGAAGATACAAGCATTGAATAGGATTATAACCCGAATGTGGTGAACTCTGCTACACCCCTGGAGCTTCATGAATGTTTTGCACATATGCTGAGAATGGAAGATAATCCGTTACTTCTACATAATGTTCTGGGCAATGAGGAAATTGAATGTCCACACAGATGATGTCCACACAGATGACATTCAATTGTTTTGTTCACTTGTTAAGCAACTAGAAAATGGTCTTTTTAAACTTAAGCACCATTGGTATCAGCACCTTCATTTGGAGGCTTATATTCATTATAAAGAACCCCAGAAAAGGCTAAGAATGATTAAAATACTTGCATATGGAGACTTTTACCTGAGCTCCTAACCAAATGGCAGAAGCTGAATTTTGATACGAGCTTCAATTACATGAAGCTTCTAACAGAATTTTTTTTTAAACTGACTGAAGATACTTTGTTGAGGGAAGTTAGTGCATTATTTCAGCAATTAAAAGACACCTTTTTGCTCTCTGACATTTTCAATTCAGCTTTGTATAAACGTAAGAGTGATCTCTCATTATTTGAGAATAGACTTCTGATGCAGAAGAAGAGAAAGTTAGGTTGAAATTTGGCAGATTTTAGGTCTGGTAATGTGTTTTCATGGCCTGAAGCATCTGCTAATACTGTGAGCACAAGGAATAATAATACAGCAGATGTTGGAGAGGAGTCTGCACCAAGTATAGTTTTAGAGAGACTGACTGCTCCAACTAGTAAGAATACCATTGTGAATGTGCTTTCACTGCCAGCAATGATTCTTTACCACTGGGCAATGATGTTTGTAGGAAGACTTTGCCGGCTGCAGGATCCAGCAATTCTTCTTCAGTTTTTCCCTTTCTGCTTCTTCCAATCAGAGACACATCAGTGAAACTAAGGTCTCAGAGCAGATGGAGGAAAAGCCACAAACTGATGTACCAACAGTCTACGACTCCAACCATCAAACGTATGTGGGTGTGGGAAGACTCCTTAGTATGGAACGTTTCCTCAGTAGAGGTGACACCTGCACAGCTGTTGCTGTTACAGAAAGTCATTTATGTACTTGAACTTCCAACTTTTGTGATGCTGTGCTACATTTAAAGTGTTTTACTACGAATGTTATGTTTAAATTATTGTATCCTTCTGATATGATGAGAGGTGGTTTTAAGAAACCCAGAGCATTTGTGCCTCCCTTGCATTCTTTGTTAGAATCGCTCACAAAGTCTGCAAACGTGATCTAGCAAAAAGATTTAATAATCCTGATAGGAATTTGTCCAGTCTGAGCAAAATGGAATATTTAGCATTGTCCAAATTACAGGACATGAACACTTTAGTTATACACCCTGCAGGTAAGGGCAGAGCTGTTGTCCTTGCTAATATGCACAGTATGTTATCAGATGCCTCAACCTATGTTGAGGCGAGTAGGGATGAGCTAAATGTTATTTCAAGCCCACATATATGATTGTCTTATGAGTCAATGCATTACTAGGGAGCTATATAATTACTTAAAGGTGGACAGTCCAATAGTTCTAGTATTACATGGTCTGTCTCAGGTTCACAGACATCCTAAGCATCCACCGATGAGACCCATAGTATTGTGGAGAGGTTGGTTGACAGAAGCATTGTCTATATATGGTGAGAAAATGATTAGCTCAGTAATGGACAATACTTTGACATTTTTTGTCATCTTTATATGAGTGTTGTATTGACCTCTCTCCAGATAATGATGTTTTATTGATTATGTTAGAGGTTGGATCTTGTTCACCGTCATCCTCAGTGAGACAGGTATTGAGTTTACCAGGCAGTTTCTTGTGAACAAGGCAGATTATACTGTAGGGAAATCGACCTTGTATGTTTGTTTATTGAACTGGTTCTCAATAATAATGTTTCTTTTTGAAAATTGTATTATCTACAGATATTGGGGACTGCAATGGGTACAGTGCCTTTGAAACCACATTTAAAATCACATCCAGTTTTTAGATGGCTTATCTGGTTCCTTGCTGTTCTTCCCCTCATTTTGCTAGAAGTTGTCCTGATATATTTACTTAGTTACACCTCCAGTTATAGTGAGATGCTTATTTTGTTTATTTTTCTTGTGTATTATGCAAGATGTATTTTTTGTGCTGTTATGAGTCCATGAATTCTTATGGGGCGGTAACTAGAATGGCATTAGTGAGATATGTTATGAATTGAGTCCTTTATTATTATTTTCATTTTCCATTATTTGTTGTGATATTTTGAAGATAGACATTATGGAATGAAAATGAATCATAATGATTTTCATTGTAAAATTGGTAAAAGTTGTGATTTAAACGTAACCGTATAGTTGGGTTTACTGTAGATCATGCCAATATTTTTGATAGGTAGTTGAGCTTTCTTGTTTCTTATGCGAGTTGATTGGTGTATGTCTTAAGTTTGCATAGATTTTGATTCCTAGCAACAGGCTGCCTTGTATTCCACTCATTATTATGTTTACTTTTTAGATAAGCTTTTTAGCATTCTCGTTTTGCATCCCTTTATTCTGTTGATGGTAGCACTGACAAATCTGCTTAGAGCCATGTTTCAGTGATAGGCTTATTTTTATTGTTTATCATTTTGCATGAGTTTGAGATTTTTATAGGAGGTCATCATTACAATTGATAGAAATGTATTTGTGAAATTAGTCACGAATTGTCTGTTTTTATTTTTGCACATGTTTTAAAAGATGAGCAATATTGGTAATGACACTGAACTAAATTCCTTTTAATCTGGTAAAGGTTACATCATAAACGCAACCTTACAGCTAGGATTACACTTTAAATCATGCCCCTTTTTTTAGATAGGTAGTTTGAGCTTCCTCATGAGAGTTGATTGGTGTTCATTCTAACTTTTTACATAGAGTACATTCTCTTTAGTGATAGGCTGTTATGTATTTAATTCATTATCATTTGCTTTATGAGCAGTTTATTCAGAATTGTCTGTTACATGGACTGGTTGCTGCTATGCTCCTATGCTAATAATTTCTCAGCCATGTGATGGCTTGCTATTATGTGATTGGTTGTCTATTTTTTCTGACTGGATTTTGTTTTTAGCAATGTTTAAGTATCTGAAGAAACGCCATATTAGGGGTGAAAACGCTTGTCCATTTTTATGGTTTTATATTAATTACGTTTTAGCCTTGCTCTGCTTTCTGTATTTCTTGTGCTTGTTGTATATAGGTTTTATCCTAACAAGTCTTTTTCTTTGCCCTTTATATAGAAGGCAGAACAAACAGAAATCCCAGGTTAATAACAAGCAGACCCCCAGAAGAAAATGACAGGAGGATAACTCTTCCAAACCAAAAAAAAAAAAGTAACTTTCCCAAAAAGAATCGAGCTCCAGCTAATGAATGATCATGGCTCGAATATGATCTTACTCATACCTCCTGGCTCAGTTTCCCTACCTCTGTCGCCCACTGACCCTCATCACCTTAGCCTGGGATCAGACTGTTTAGACAGATGGGTGCTGAAGGTGATTCAAGAAGGATTAATTTGGCAGTGCTCTCTTCCTTCTTACAGAGAAATTCCCTCACATCCACCAAACCAGACAGACGTGTTTCCAGCAGTGCTACAACATATGTTGGAAGTAGGGGTCATGGCACCAGTACCTGCAAATCGCATGAGTAAATGTTTGTATTGCAGGATATTTTTGATACCAGACAAAGGCGCATGTCAGTGCTTCATTTGTCTTTTCTCAATCTGTATGTGAAAATTCCTGAATTCAAGATGCTGACGCTTTAATCAGTGCTTGCACTGTTTTTAGACCATTGTCTTATTATAACATTGGATCTCAAAGAGCTTACTATCCCATGCCCATTGCTTAGTTTCAGGAAACTTCTTAAGGTTTGCAGTAATCACGTTATCAGTACTCTTCATTACTCTTTGAGCTCTTCACTGCACTTAGGGTGTTCACAAAGTGCCTAGCCCCAGTGGTGGCTCAGTGCACATCTCAGGGCTTCCACAGTTTTACTTGTTTAGACAACTTGATTATTTCTGTGGAGTCTTCTCCCAGGTGTTTGACGTGCTTAACAAAGATGTCCAACCTCTTGTCACATCTGGAATTTCACTTGAACCTACAAAAGTCTTGTCTTACATCCTACCAAGAAATTATCTTTTTGGGGTACCTGATAGATAACATTGCAAGCAAAAGGCGTTACTTTCAAAAGAAAATGCAATAACTTACCAGGAGGTCGATCTTTTTTTTTTTTTTTTCTTAACAGCTTCAACCTCTTTTAAGTGAATTTCTCAGGATTCTAGGCTTCATGGCATCCATGATTCTCATGATGCCACTTGCTAGATTATAAATGAGTGAAACCCAGTGGTACGTTAAAAAAATTAATTCTTGGACCCAGCACATAAACCCTCTTGGACTTTCAGATTCCCATGCTGGGGTTTGTATGGTGAGAATTGCAGTGGTGGAGGGATCAAATGTGTCTCAATCCAGGACTTCCTTTCTTTCTTCCAACCCTTGTTCAGTGTGTCCAGACATACTCTTCAAATTATAGGTTCATAGGTAGGTACTAGGCTGTCTGCCCGAGGGCATTTATAAGCCTAGCCAGAGTGTATCGGCTTTCGCTGCCCCATTGATAAATTAACTGAGCCCTAATGTAGTTAGGAATTTTGTTCCAAAGCATGGGGAGTCTCTGTGACAGGAATCTGTCCCTCCAGCATATTCTGTTTATTGTTGTGGTGAGGTTTAGCTCACTAGAGCGTATGGCTCGCAATGACTTGGATTTCTTTAGATGGAGCATGTCCAGCAATTCTGAGTTGGACATGGCTTTGTAAGTCAGGCAGAGATCACATCTGAGTAAGCAATATGCCACTGAGTACAGCCGGAGTTTTTTCAGTCAGGCTGCATAGGACTTATGTTTGAGGCCAGTAATCCTCTTGGTGAGGGGCTTTTGTGGTCTTTCAAGCTGTTGGAAGTGTCTTGTGAGGTACATCCCAAATGGGGCATTGTACTGTCTGATGAGTGACGAGTAGAGGGGCACTATAACCTCTCTTTCTAGATGCGAACCCCTTAGTAATTAGGCCACATAGAAGGATTTCCTAACTACTTTGGCAATATGATTGTCAAAGGAGAGATTACTATCTACCTGGGTCCCCAGATCTCTTATTACCTCTTCTGTATTAAGGGGGCTGCCGCCTATGTGGTAATCCGTGGGTGTTTTGTTTTTCCCAAACGGGATGACTATGCATTTTTTGCATTTAGCTTGAGGCCATGACACCAGGTGTCTGTCTCAGTAAGGCCTTTTTGGAGGATGTCCTTGTCAGCCGGAGAGTCAATTATGGCTCCCAGTTTGCAGTCATCGGCAAACTTGGTTAGCCATAGTCCTCCTGTGTTTGCCTGTACTTCTGAGAAATGTATGCCGAACAGTAGGGGTCCCAAAACTGAGTCTTGTGGGACACCACTTGTGACTGATTTAGAGTCAGACCTGGAGTCCGCTATTCTTACCGTGTGAGTTCTGTCTGTAAGCCAGTTGGCAACCCATCTTGTGATGTAGGGGTTTGTGTTCAGGCTGGTGAGTTTTTCTATAATACCCGAGTGAGGAATGGTGTCGAACGCCTTGGCGAGATCAAGGTAGGCTGTGTGAACCATCTTTCCCTCGTTTATGGCCTTGGTAACTGTCTCGAAGAAGTCAACCAGGTTTAGTAGGCATGATCTGCCCTTAACAAAGCTGAACTAGGTCGGGTCAAGTGTTTGGAGGTTCCCAATGTCTTTGTTAATGAGTTCCATGATGATGCGCTCCATAGCCTTGCAGACCAGGCTAATCAGGCTTATGGGGCGATAGTTACCAGGGTCAGTTGTGGCCCCTCCATTGTGGAGCGGAATAACCATTGCTGTGCTCCATTCTATGGGCACGTAGCCTGTGGAGAGGCTGAGGTTGAACAGCGTGTTTAGGTGGGGGGTTAGTTTGTTCTGTAGTTCGTGCAAGACGCAGCCTGGGACACCATCTGGCCCCATTGATGCTGTGTTTTCACCTGTGCTTCTGTGATTTCCGGGACACTATACTTTTCCGGTATTGTTTTGGGCCCTTTTGAAGGTGAGGGGGAGGTGAAGTTTGTTTCCATAGGAGTAAAAGTGCAAGGTCTGAAGGACTCTCTGGACAGACCAAAGCAAATAAACATTAAGGAAATGCTTGCAGTGATCCATACATTAAAACCTCTACACAGTTTATTGGACTCTGGGCCCTTTACAGATGATTACAGACATCACCACTGTGATGTGGTATCTTGACAAATAATGAGGTACAGGATCATACCAGCTTTGCCATTTAGCAGTGTTGGCTTGGGAATTGCCTCTTCAGAATTCTCTGATTCTTCAGGCCTCCTACATTCTGTCAGAGCAAAACACTGTGGCAGACTCGCACTGCATTGTCTAGACAAAAATTCATAAGTGGAAACTCATTAGAGGCTTATTCTAGGACTTGCACCCCCCCCCCCCCCCCACACACACACACACACACATCCTCAAGTAGATCTGTTCTCCTGTTTACTAAACATTCAATTAAAAAAATTCTGTTTGTGATATCCTTGCAGCCAAGCATAGAGAACCGATGCTCTGTCATCCCCTTGGTTGAGAATGTTCCTGTTTGCTTTTCCTCCCTTTCCAGTGATTCCAAGGTTCTTCTAAAGATTCAGAAAGAATTGCAAAAAGTCATTTTGGTCTCTCTTGGCTCAGGGAAAATTTATTTATTTATTTTTTTATGGAACCAGCCAAAGGCAATTACTGGAAGCTTCCTCACAAACTGGGTCTATTCACACAGTATAAAGGGAGTTTGATAACACCCCAACATCAGTCAACTACAACTGATGTATAACTTAGATGATTCAATTTTAATACCTCTTAGGCATTTTGTTCACAAGGACATGCAGCAGGTACTAAAGGATGTAAGAAAACCTGCAACTAGAAAGTCTTATATTGGCAAATGGAAGTGATTTTAAACCTGGTGCCATGTCAATCACAGGGGTCCAGAAAGGGAGGTAGCACTTTTGGTAGTATCTGTGTGAGCTACTTAAAGATTGCTTGTTTCAATCAAGCTGCATCTTGCAACCATCTTCTTGTTTGCCTACAGATCCCAAATTTTCTTATATGTTTGTGGTCAAATGGTATCTAATAGAAATTTTATATGAGCCCCACTCCGAAGCAAATTCTTTCTGCTTGGGGTTTCAGTTTTGTTCTAGAAGAACTCCTCTTGTCTTCTTTGAACTGGCCCTTCAGGCTGACTTGCAGTTCATTACTTGTAAAACAATTTTACTCTGACATTTGCAAGGTGACTCTGAGTTGCAAGCTGTCGTGGTTGGTGAACCCTTTGTGTGTTTCCACAGGGATAGGGTCACATTGCACACTAATCCTTTATTCATGCCTAAAGTTGTTTGTTAGTTTACGTTGAATCAAGCCCTCAATCTCCCCTTAGCCAAAAAACCAGGGAGAACAGATTCTACATGCAGTAGATGGGCACAGGGAGCTAAGGTACAACCTTGACAGAATTAAGTCCTTTAGGAAGGTTAAACAGCTGTTTGTTTCCTATGCTGGGAGTAAGAAAGGTCAACCTGTGTCTGAATTTTTGCTGTTCCTACTATGGTACAATGACTTCAGGTGAAGTTAAGGCACATTCTATCAGGGCCTTGCCCTCTTCAATGTCATACTTGAAAGGCGTGAACTTAAAGTATTCTAGATGCAGCTATTTGATCCTCTATTAATACCTTCACAAAGCACTACAAACTGGATTACTTCTCTCTATTCAGGGCAGGCTTTGCTAGGACCATTCTCTAGGGACTTCTAGACCCTTATCCTTCCTCCTCCTGGGTAGGGTAAATTTTGGGAGTCTACCCATATGAGGAACATAGTGCAGTTGTTAAAGTCCTAATAACCCATAACAGTAGATGTTCAAATTTCATCACTGCTGTAGTAGCTGCATCCACCCACCATTCCCCTTTGTAGAGAGATGAGGTGGGACATGACCTCCTTTGTTATAGTGGTGGTTGTTTGGATAATTTTTATGGTGATTATTCTTTGCTGGCTCAGGTTGAATCATCCTTCCTTTTTCAGGTCTGTAAAATCCTGAAGATTTACCTCATTTTAGTTGCTGATAGGCTGCACCCTTTTTGAAGGCTGCACCCTTTTTGAAGGAAAATATATCAACAGCCAGAGTGAGTGAGTGAGTTGGAGGAGCATCAGAGCTTTGCCAAGCTATCTGGGTGCTGTGTCCTTGGCAGGATGCTACTCGTAGGCTACTGCAGTAGAAAAGAAATTCGAGCATCTGCTGTTATGGTAAGTGACTTACACAACTGTACTTTACTTTCAGCGCAACTTCTGTTTGTAGCTGAGCTGGGTCTTAATGTTTGGATTCAACTGTATCACTGCTATGAGGTAACTTATTGCATATCATAACTCCATTTTTAATAAGAAATTGCTGTAAACAGAAGTTGGAATTGGGAAGATCGCTTTGTGGAAGTACATGTTCTAAAGTGTGTACTCTAATTGGACACATCACTCTGCACATTCTGATAAATGAAGACTTGCCCACTAGTAAAACACCTGCTACAAAACAAATCTAAAGGCACAGAAATGGCTGTGACTGTAGCCATAAAGACAACAAAAAAATTAAAAAAAAATGCTACAACTTCCATTTTCAAATTGCAGCTAAATAGTCTAAAATTCGGGGAGCAACCTCAGTATCCCATACTCCCATATACCGTAGCACTGTTCCCTTATCCCTAAACCTCTCAGTGCAAAAAATCTGGACAAAGCCAAAGAAAATGTGGGAGACAGGCACAAAATCAGTGACTGATTTTAAATATTGCTCTTATAAAATATAGACATTTGCTAAAGTAACAGGTTGTGCATTAGTATGCACTTTCAGATGGATATGAAGTATGAAACATGAATGTGTCATTACTTATTGACTTCAGTCCTCAAAGATTTGCCAAATAAGCACAAATATTATGAGGAGCAGACCAAAAACGTGAGGCAAAAATCTGGTCATTTCAGAGATGTGTTCCTCAGAGGCAAGTAATATGCACAAATTAAAAGCAAATAAAAAAATACTCATTGAACACCAGTATCGTATATGTGTATGCATTCCTGGCATCATTAAAAAGTCACCAGAATAGATATGTGTTTCAGAGGGATTTGTATTTTATTTAAAAATAACAAAAAATAAAATTAATATAAAACATCGCACATCTGGTAGATTATAATTAAGAGTAAAAAACATCAGCAGAAAAAGAACAAATAGAGCTCTGACTGTAACTCAGCTAACTTGGGTTTGACTAATAAGTCTAATACCTGGAGTCTTTTTTGTGGGAGTGAAGTAGCAATATGTTACCAGCTTGTCTACTTAGTAAGGAGGTGCCTTAATTTCAGGTTGCTGGCCTATTGGGGGTTATGCATTATAGCTTATAAAATGATTGGGGCTTGTACCAACAGACCTTCTTGGCCTTAACAGCATTGCATTATTGCAATCAGGCATTGGGATGTAGAATGGTTAGGGTATAAACAGAAAATCTTTATGGCTGAAGTATGATACAGCGCTGGGATTCCAAAGTCTCTTCTTGATCAGTGGTAAAATGTGTTTGATCTGGTCCTGGGTGGTCAAGAGTAACTCTCGGCATCCAAGATACAATAGAGGCACCAGTATCAGTCAGCAGTACAGGGCAAAAAAAATGCAGATTACTAAAAAAGTGGCAGAGGGTACAGTAAGTCAATGCACTGTGCAAGAACTGGTGTATAGATGGCTACCACATGCACAGTACATCACTTTGCCATCATACAGTGACATCAATTAAAAAAGGTAGTTTCCTTTCCTCTTGCCTTCTTCCTGCCTGTCCCAAATCCTACATTAAGTTGTTCTCTCTGATTTTCTCTGCAATTGAAGCTACCTGTGCTTCTGCTCTGATATCCTCATTTCTTCATTTGTCCCGTGTGCTTCCTTCGCCTCTTTCAGGCACTTGGCCATCTCCATCACTGCTTTCACTGCCCAGGTTTTCTGTACCGGAAAGTAGTACTTGATTGCTCCTTGTTTTGTACACTGTACCTTTCAAATTCTTTGGTATTCTTCTGCCACACACTCCCCTGACTGTTCGTATCAGTTGATTGCATGCCCTCTGATTCCAGCTTTAACTTCCTTTTTCAGACTTCCCTTCTCTTCATCCACCCCACCCAGATACCTGCAGCTGTTAGCCTGCTCCAATCTTTTCTTTTCCATCTCAGTTTTCAGCCTACTGTGATTTTCCCATTTGCTGCCTTTATATATGTCTTTTCTGTACTTGTTTTCATTCTGCATGCCTTCAATTTTCCTTTCCATTCCCTATTTGCTGAAGTTGTTCACAGTCTGTAATGCCACATCATCTGTATATAGCAGCTTTTCTGTTCTTTCTTCTCCCACCTGTTTACTAATGTAGTCCATCACCGGTATGAACAGCAGTGGACTCTGAGCTGATGGTGCGTATACTCCCACTGGGAACCCCACTGTGAGTTCGAACACTTTTTGTACTTGTGTCATTCGGTCCTTGTATGTAGCCTGCACTAATTCTACCAGTGTTTTTGGGACTTCGAACCATTGGAGGAGTGCCTAAATTAACTTTTTTTGGCACCTTGTCATATGCTTTCTCCAAGTCTAGGAAGGCCTATTTGGCATCTTTCTTCATCTCTAGTGGCTTCTGAACTGTTTGTCTCACTGCAGACATTGGGTTGATTGTGCTGCATCCTGATCTGAACCTGTATTGTAAGCAAACCACTGTACTTGGGAGGTGCGGGGAGGGGGTGAAAGCATTTTGCTTATCTGAATTTATAAACATTAAATTTGTTTACAGTTTTTTTTTTGGCATGCATGGCTTTGTCGCTGTTCTCACACAGCTTGGCTTGGTTATACTGAATGTGTACTGCTCTTCTCCCATCTTACTGTGGCTCTTTGTATTTTATCAGTCACCCTCCTGTACTTTCATGCAGTGTGACGAGATTTTACCTCTGTACTCCTCAAAGTTGTGAATGTCCCTTTTGTTGTTCTACACTGCTAATAGCATGCTTATTCATCAGTCATCTTGGATACGTCTGTCTCACCATACTATTATGCTAGACCTCTGGTGCCATTTCTCTTCTAACGTCTTGATCATTTTTGCTGTGACCTCATCTGAGCCTGCTGCTTTCCCTGACTTCATTTTCCCATAGTTCTGTTATTCTAGGGTGGGCTCCTCCTCTTTTTTTCATCATAGGTTGTGTCTTGGCAGTGTAGCTTCTATTGGTTTTCTTCATTCAGATGCTGCTGGATGTACTCCTTCCACCTGCCTTTGATATCCTGTGGACTGGCAAGCTGGTTGTTGCTGGCATCCCTTATGAAGGATGTCTGGCTACATCTGGTTTGTCAGACTATTCATCTTTTTCCCTGGCTCCCATTGTTGTAATCTCTACAGCTCACGTGAAATAGGTTATGCATGTCCCCTTCAGTTGGTGTGCCCTTGTCTCAGCCTGTAAGTAACCTGACAGCCATCCTGCTGCCCTCAAGAAAGCCGATAGATTGTGTAACTTTGTTCAGTTTTGATGTTTATATATATTTATATATTTATATATATATATATATATATATATATATATATATATATATATATTGCGGCATTTGATAAGTCAAGTGCCTCAATGTATTTTCCAACTTGCCTTTCCTTATTTTTTTGGGACTTTTGTTTTTTAACAAAAAGCTTTGTAAACTTTTTATTAATGCCCTGCCAAAAAATGTAGCATTTCCAGTTGTGAAGTTTCCATAGGATAACATGAGCTACATCCATAGATGTCAATGGACTACCTTAACACATGTGGCCTTTAAAGTCTATGGACGCAACAGACGCTTTGCCAATGCCAACATCACTAAGGTTAAACTTCCTTATTTTTTCCTCAGTGACATTAGTGTAAGCAAACTGCAAATTGTAAAACTCATTTTCTATAGGAATGAGATGAACAAAATGTTTCCTGATGCAGGAAGTGCTGTTCGTGAGTTTTATGCATTGCTTGCTGTAGTGCTAAGGTTTGTTTAGAAACATCGGCAAATCACTTTTGAGTTTTTCTACACTCATCCCAGATCTGACCCAGCCACTGTTGCTTTGTAAACCCAGCTGCTGCTAAACATTTGGTTGATACTAATTCCTCTCATGAAAAGGCTTTTAATAATTTGGGGAAAAATTGTATTATTCTGTAACACTTCGTTTTAGGATTCTCAGCTGTCTGGCTCATATGTTAAATGTTATGCCTGCCTCTTTTGAGAATTTGAGTAATATTGTCCCATTTGTTACTTCTTTTGAGGAGAAATTGCTTTGTGTAATCTGGTTGCATTTCTGTTTCAAGTGCAGGGGCGTCAGAAGCTGTTAAAGACTTGGGGGAGGGGGGGGGGGTGACAGGGGCACTTAGTGAACTAAAAAAGGTAATTCTTTTATAACTATTTGCTACCACAACATAGGTTCACTTGAAGGGCATTTTAAGCTTAGCCAATTCCCTTTTGGTGCTTGAATTAACATTTTCTGATTGGTCTTAGCTATCCCCATAGCTGATAATTGTATATTAGCCCTAGTGAGAACAACTGTGATCATACCATAGATAATTTGAGGGGGCCATGTAACAGGTGCAGCATTTAGGAACTGCCTCTATCCATTAGTGGCATGAGGGAAAATCCTGGAGTACATTTTCTGTTACCTATCCTTGGATCCAAGTTGCATTTGAATATGGATGAATGAGCTTTGCTTTATTTTTATGGATAGTCTGTTCCGGTGGTAGCCTCTGTGATATATATCCATCTCTCCACAACATTCAGTTTAGATACCTGGACTGAGTATTTCTGATGCCATTTGACTTGCTGATGTTCAGTAGGTCCATCTGTATTATGTCGGAGGATGCTTTGTATGCCAGACATGTCACCTCTAAGCACTCTGTAGGATACTGAGTATAGTAATAAATCTTTGAGGTGGTCCATGCAAGTCCTATTGTTTAGGACTTGTATCCTTTTCGTAAGGTATCTCTGAAGGTATTCCAATTGTTGCATGGGGCTGGACAGATACATGCCAAAGTGGGCATTATACAAAATGATTGACATAATGAGAGCTTTGTAAAGGGGGACAACAACATCTCTAGATCTAGTCACAATCTGTTTATAAGCTGTGCAATATAGAAAGGCTTTCTTATGACTCTGGACACATGTTAGTCAAACGTTAGGTCACTGTACACACAGGTTCCCAAATGCCAAACAACTGGATCAGTTCTCAGAGGGCATTGTCATGGTTTTGACACCAGTTATTATTTGGGACAAACCTTCCTGCATGATGGTTAAGTTATTTGGGGATTTAATAACTTCTCCTAGCTTGCAGTCATCTCAAACTTAGCTGGCTAAAGCTCTTTGGTATTTCCTTTTACTTTTGAGATGTATATGCCAAATAGAAAAAGACTCCGCACCGAACCCTGGGGGACTCCATTGGTGACTGGTCTCTTCCCCTGTTTTGATCTCCTGCATCCTGTGAGCCAAGTTGGCAGTGCAGCTTGTGATTGATGTAAGTGTTTGCTCCTACATTATTCATCTTTTGTACAACACCTGAGTAGGAGATTGTGTCAAAAGGCTTGGCCAGGTCAAGGTAATGTCAAAAGGCTTGGCCAGGTCAAGGTAATGTGGTGTAAACTGTTTTACCTTCATCCATTGCTTTAGTAACGAGTAAAGCTTAAAATTTGCCCATGATTTTGATCCTTTCACACTTTCCTCTGGGCTGTTTTCAAACACATTTTTAGGGCCATGCATACATGTATGCATTCCTTGATTCACCTTCCTGATTGTATTAAATTATATTCCTTGTATAATACAGCGCACTTGTTAGACTTAAGTTAGCGCATTTTTAATTTGTTTAAACATTTTTCCAGTAGGCAGTGAAACAAAAATGCATTAACCAATAATGACAAAACTGCCCTATTCTGAATATTTGCATCATAAAGGTCTACTTCCACACACAACTGCATTTTAAATTTATTGTTTGAACATTTTTCCAGTAGGCAATGAAGCAAAATGCATGCACCAATAATGACAAAACTGCCCTATTCAGAACATTTCCATGATAACAGTCTACTTCTACACACAATATATAAATACAGAATCACAGTAGAGTATAAGCCATAGGCATGTTGCACAGCATCTTGAACTTATTTTCAATTTTTGGGGGGGGGGCAAAAGGCCAAAAAGAAGGGGCACATTTTAAACATTGCGTGTATAATTTTGGAAAGTTGCTTGCATAAAATGTTATGTTACCACCATGCATTTCACTGCTAATTCTTGAACCCAGAACCATGTGCAGTACAGTCAGAGCAAGATACCACTAAGCTAAACCAGCAGTTTTTTTAAAAGACAGGAAGACCAACTAAATGGCTGTCATATAATTTAGTGAATTCAGTTCGCACGTCTCACCATAGCTTTCAACTTCTTAGCACAAAAATACAGAACAAAGGCAATAATGGGGGAATACAGCCCCAAAATAGGGACACATTTCAAATACTGATTTTATAACCTTAGAAAATTGCTAGAAAAAAAGGTTTTGTTTTACCAGAGGAACAGAACAAATATGTGAGGCATAAATTCACAAGTGATGGTGACTAGGGACTTTAGGCTCTTTTTACCTGTACCCAAGGTACAGGGTTTGAGCTTGAGTACCTCTAGCCACCAGATGTATCCTGCTAGGGGCATTTTCTCACACAGACACACACACTTCTGCAATACAGTCCAGCAGCAGTGTACTCACTTCTGTCCATAGTGCTGTCCTGCTCCACTCTGCAATTACATCCTACAGTCCAGAGCATCTCGACTTCTGCAAATATAAATTCTGGCAGCAGCTTGGCTAACTGTAAATCCTCCTGGCAGCAGCTTTCAATAAATCAATTTGTTCCCGCTTGCAAAAACGGCTGGAAATAAGTGTGCTGACGTGTCGTCATCGCGGCAGTTAGGCGCGCGGAAAACAAAAGGGACCGAGGTATGATCTAAAAGTGGGGGGGGGCTCTCCACCCCCCTCGCTCTATGGTTCCGGCGCCCATGTTCAAGTGGCTGCCTGTTGTTTGAGATGTTCATATGATTCTGCTGATGCCACTCCAGGGCTGCTTCCACTGGAACTGTTATGAGATTTGATTTCTTTAATTCTCAAGATCTTACAGAAGATGTAAAAAAATGAAATGTTGAATTCTCCCTTGGCTAGAGACTTCATTTTTGGACCTTCTGCTGCAGAGGTCCTTTAAATGTGTCATGAGAGAGGTAAGCTGATTCAAGGGATCGCTCACATTTTCAGCCCTCCCTCTCTAAGTTTGTCAAAGGAGTTAATGTTCCCTCTGTAACTTGTTTTAAAAAGCAAAGAAAATGGACTAAGAAAATTGATGGTAAGCAAACATTTAAAAAGCAGTGGCAGTTAGGCCCCCCCAACGTCCCAGAGCAAAGGACAGTGTAATAAGTCTAAATGACTATCTGCAACTCTTCCCTCACCTTCCCACCCTGTCTCTCTCTTATTCTAGAAAGTTTTAACCTCCATTTTTTTCTGTTTGGCAACAGATAATTTCAGATAGAGGGGTTCTGAAAGTAATAGAGCAAGGTAACAGATGGCAGTAGGAGACTGTTCTCCTTTTTGAAAGATTCCCTGTCATTTGCCAGACCAAATTCCTGTTTTTCTTACTGTCATTCAGCATCAGGAGGTGGTAGATGCATTTCTTCCTCCTTTGCAGTTTTATTCAGGAATATTTCTGGTGCCGAAGAAAGAAGATTCTTGGAGACTTTTTTTTTCCTTTTTCCTTTTCTATCCTATCATGTTCATGATAGGGCCCATGTTCAAAATGTTATTTCTTCACCGCTTGTTACCCCTCATTCCCCATTTGAGTTTTCTGGTGATCTTAAATTTAAAAGGTGCATATCATTACATTCCTATACATCCAGATTTCAGACCTTTCTTAAGGTTTTTTGTGTCTGGATCATATTATCAGTACTCTGCATTACCCTTTAGGTTATCCACTGCTCCAAGGATATTTACCAAGTGTCTATCTCTTGTTATAGCTTTCTGCAAGGTATTCACATTTTTCTTATTTAGACAGCTTGATTGTCTTTGGAGTCTTTTTCGAAGTGTCAGGAATCTCCAAGTTGAATGAAGGATCTCTTACACAGACGGGAGTTTCAGTGACCATGCAAAAGTCTCGTTTGACTCCTCACAAGATTGTTTTCCTAGGGTGTCTCCTAGATAGCTCAGTTCAAAGAGTTCTTCCACAGGAAAAAGTAGATCTGTAGCTAGATCTATTCCTGTTTTTTTTTCCACTTGGGCTGCTTTCTGAGTCAGGAAATTTCTCATGATTCTGGATCTCATCACTTCTGTAATTCCATTGATTCCTCTAGCAAGACTCCACATGAGAAAAAAATCAATGTTTGCTAAAATCTGTATGGTCTTGCCATCCCAGATTACAGATTTGGAGTTTGTTAAAAGGGAACTTTCGTGGTGGAGTGACCAAATTTATCAGAATCCAGGTCTCTCATTTTACCCTCCAGCTCCAGGACAGTCTATAATGGACACCTCAGACTTTGCTTAGGAGAGCAGTGTCTATAGGGATAAAAGTGCAGGGTCCTTGGAACAGAAAAGGCAAAAAAGAACACACAAAGGTAAAAGAGCTGTTGACTTTTGTAAATGCTGTCTGCTCCCTGAATCATCTGTGGTCAACAGCATCACTACAGGAATTTACAGCCAATGCTACAGTGATGTGCATAAACAAAACAAGGGAAACAGCTGTGGTAACCTGGGATATAGCTTTTCAGCTCAATGTTAAGAATCCGTATTGAAATGCCATTATTTCAAATACTGCTGACACACTGGGGAAAAAAAAGGCTGGAAATGCAGAAGAGTGAATCTCAAACATTGCTCTTCTCCTTTAAATTTCTTATTTTGCAGGGGCAACCCCCCACCCTGCACTCCCGATGTAGGGTCAAGTACGCCCCCAACAAAACGTGTGTGTGCATGTATGTATGTGTGTGTGTATATGTGTTTTATATATATATATATATATATTTATACACATTATATGCATGCATATACATATACATATACACACACACATATATATATATATATATATATATATATATATATATATATATATATATATATATATATATATATATACACACACACACACACACACACACACACACACACACACACACACACACACACACACACTAACCCCTAGGCCACCATACCTCTGAGAAAAGGGAATATTTGTAGAAATGTCCATCTTGGACTTTGGCTAAAAAAAATGGGCTTACATGTACATTCAGTCTCCATGTTATGGGACTTGCTGTACTGGGTCCTAACATTTCAAATGTTCAACCAGTCTTACTCTTCTTACATACCATCAGAGCAAAACTGTGCTGTAGACAAGCTGAGCAAGACCTGTACAGACCATCTCAAATGAGTAATGAATCGGGGAGTCTTCCAAATTGATCTAGACATGGGTTATACATCAAATAGATGTTTTTGCCTGTGCTTATAACAATGATTTGGCTAAATTCTGTTCCAGAACTCCATGCAGTAAGGCCTAGAAGACAGGTGCTTTTTCCTTGGACAAGAATGGTCCTGTATGCTTTTCCACACTTTTTATTAATATCCAGGGGCATTTTGAATTAACCTTCAAAGATCGTTATGGTGTATCCCTTCAAGTACAGGCAAGAGAGGATCTCCCTTCTTTTGGAAATGGTCAGGGGCAATTACCACAAGCTGTGTCACAGACTGGACCTACTCAGACAAGACAAGGGATGTTTGATGCGTCCTTATTCCACGCAACTGCCTGCTTGGATAATAAAATCTTAATACCTTTTATGCACCTATTTTCTGAGGTTGTGCATCAGGTATTAAAGGGAGGCAAGTGTGAAGGTGTGGGGGAAGCCAGAGCTTTGTGAAGCTGTTTGGTTTTTGTTTTCCTGTGCAGGGAAACAACCCATATCATATAAAGGCTACTGCAGTAGTGAGGAATTCAGACCTCTACTGTCATGGGTAAGTGCAACTTAGACAACTGTACATTTTCTAGTGTCCCTTGAGTGGGCACTCATTCCACTGGTGCCCAGGAGAATTTTTCACCTTTGTTGCAGTCTAGTTTGTCACCTTCTTGCCTCAACTACCAACTTTATGTATCCCAGAGTCTTCTCCCTCATGAGGCTCAGCAGTGGGTTTCCCAAACAACCCAGAATAGTCTTCTCTTTACTTTTCCATAGTTTCCACTGATAAAAAGCTTCATCCAGAAAAACAGAATGCACAAGGCCAAAGTAAGTTTTTATTTCATCATAAATGCCCAGGCAGCTGTAATTTCACCTTTAGCAACAGCCCATTGGGGGTCCCAGTTGCGACTTCTTCCATCCATGGCATTGCTATTTCATCTTTGGACGGAGACGCATCCAGACCTTCATGTAATGAAGCAAACTGCAAGATTGCATCAGTTCCACTTACTGCCAAATCTTTGATGTCTTTCCTATAGTGGCATGTAACATCTCTTCTGCCCAGTAGCTATGAACTCAGAAGACATATATGGAAATGTGGTCAATATTAACTGTCGTGTCTTGCAGTCCTGGGACCCTTTCTTTGCACCTGTTTCCTAGGTTGTGTTACCTGTCATAAATCAGAAATGGCTTCTCACCGAGCTTTCATAAATATTTCTATGTATGGTTAGTCTCTTATTTCTCTTTTCTAAAGATATGTGGTGTCTTTTTTTCAAGCCATGTTCCCCCCTAGACCACCTTAGTGACCTGTTTCCTCCAAATTATATATATTTTTTTATGTTGTAAAAGCCACTCATTCCTCCTTTCAAGCCCCAAACCCCAAGTGTGCTATAGTTTCTTTCTCGGAAATCACTCTTTGTAATGGCTGCAACTTCTGCCTGGGGAATCTCAGATCTTTGTTCTTCCTATTAAACCTCCATATTATCCTTTTGTAAAGAGACTGTTGCTCTTTTGAATAATCAGCCTTCATACTAATGCTGAGTACAGTTTTCTTCCTTGTCTTCCTTGTCTGTACTAATAAAGAGGACTGCGTTAATCTCTCCATTTTGTGGGTGTCCACAGATGGCTCAGTTATTCGTTGATTAGAATTTGGTCTTTGAGCAAGAGTAACCAGACATTTCTATCCTTTGCGAAAACACACACCATCTCCAGATGATTATCTAACTGTTTTGTTTCAGTAAATGTGGAAAAATGCTTCCTAGTGCTTCTAAGCCTTATTCTTGTTGGGTGGTTGCTACCTTGCAATCTTTTTCTGTGTTTCTCTCTCAGATGACATTTGTGATGCTTTCTGGTTTCCATGAATAGCTTCTCAAGGCATGATAAGCCGGACACTGTTTTTACTTTTGGTCTCTCCTCCTTCCATTATTGATACTGGCCCAGCACCCCAGTATCTATCCACTCCAATCAGCCAGCTGTCTCCTTGCCCCCCCCCGACTTAATCTGGTATTGGTGGGACTGATTGTGGAACCTATGCATCAGGGGCTTGGCACATGTGCCCATCCTTTTGGGACGGTTTGCTGTATACCCTACTCATCCCTCCTGCAGACTTAAGGGTATGCCTGGGGGGGACATGCATTTAATGGAGATGTGCAACAATCACCTCTTCTCTGCAACACCTTAGCTATGGCTCTACCCTGTTCCCTTCCTTTGGCACATTTACTATTTAGTGTGCCTTCCCCAGCCTCTGCCAGGAATCGATACAGTAGGTGCCCATATATCTGCCTACTCACCCTGGAATGGTCATGTTCATCCTTCACTGCCATTCAGTCAGTCCCCCAAACCGCTGTTCGAACCTCAGTTGGCTGGGTTATTAAAAAAAAAATCATAAAAGTTCAGTTCCAACCATTTATTCCATTATTTTACCATAGAAATGTGGTACTTCAGCCATTCTCCTTCAGGGATCTAAATAACAGTTGAGAGACTTTCCTTTATATACATGAGCAACCCAATTATAGCAACAATTATTCAATTATACAATTAATAAATATATTTTTTTTGTTAAAACCATCAAAACGCAATATCAATTTTTTATACCATTATTCAATATAGAACATTTGTTTCCTGATTCAGACCAATAGGAAACAGTGTTACAATTCAGAATTAATTTAGTTTCTAATTCCAATAATTTACTTAAATAATCACCACCCCTTCGTAAAAAGGGCATGTTCTGTAGTCCTATCTCACCTTCATTCTTACACATGGGATTGGAGCCGATCCTCGGCTCCGACTCGGCCGATTTACAAGCTGGAAGACTTCTAGTTGGCTCGTGGCTGGGTAGGTATCCCATGGTACATCAGTACAATCCCCAGATCTCGTTTGCCACGTTGACGAGTTTGGATGTGCTTCTTCTTGGCTCTGGCTAAGTCTTTCAGTTTGTTCAAAATTTTTGGATAATTCTTCTGGTTTACCTTTGAATAGCATTGTATAGTTATAGTTAGTGTAGTTTTTACAGTTAGTATACTTAGCGTTTACTAGTGTGCCGTTTGTGTGTAATTCCTTCAAGTACAGTTGGCCTTTGGCCTTATAGTACTGGGTATCCTGTGTACCAGTTTTGTCTTGCAATATATTTGTTTCATATTAGATATTCATAATCGTAGGTGCCTTTTGCGCTCAGTTAGGCTGTATGTGTTTTTAGATAGGTAAATTCAAGCACGAATTATGGGATGAAAATTTGTTATTTCTTACTATTGATGTAAAAGAACTATTTTCATGTATACCTCGTATTAATGGGGTGACTAGATTTATTAATCTGAAGAGGTATAGTGAATTGGACAAGGATCAGGTGAACTTCTATCAGAATTCATCAATATTGTTTTGGATAACAATTATATATTCTTCGAAGGAGAGTATTACAAACAGATCTCTGGAGTGGCTATGGGGGTGGCTTGTGCCCCCATATATGCCAATTTGGTATTATTGGACTGGGAGGAACAATGTATACTACACACTTCTTGGATGGAGTATATAGGATGTTATGTGAGGTTTTTGGATGATTTGTTTGTATTATGGAATGGAAATGAAGAAACCCTGGATAGATTTATAGAATACATCAATAGAAGTACACCATATTTGAAATTTACGTACAACACCAGTAGGATAGGAATCAATTACCTTGATACCTTCATTTTCAGTGATGGAAGTACTTTTCAATCAAAAATATACAGGAAAGAAACATTTTGTAATGCCTATTTGGAATTTTCTAGCAATCACCCTTATGCACAGAAAAGAAGTATCTTAAAAGGTCAGTGTATAAGGGCAGCAAGAATGACGTCTAGAAGGGATGACATGATGGAAGAAGTCAAATTTATAGGAAATTTGTTTAGTCAAAGGGGATACCCTGAGCATTTGGTCAGGGATGTCACTGAATACGTGACAAAGGAATGGGGGAACATATACTCGAGTACGGACAACATGTTGGGGAGATTAGGAACATTATACATAACGGAATATTCTTATGAGTGATGAGGGGATATGTGAGAAGATAGGGGATAGACCAACCTTTGTTTACAAAACAGGGAAGAATCTTAAAAGAATGATAGAAATAAGAACTAATAATAGTAACAATTATGGGAAGAAGGGGCAGATAGGGACCAGACAATGTGGACATTGTAATCAATGTTCGAATATCTTGTTAGAAGAAAAAATCATTCTGGACAACAGCCTAAAAAGTACCATAATTTTTAGAAGAGGAAATTGTCAATCGCAACATGTGGTATACCTGGAGAAGTGCACCTCTTGTCCCAGTTTTTATGTTGAGAAAATGGATAGAAGGCTCCGAAATAGGATCTGTGACCACCTATATTGTATCAAGAAAAAGGACAAGAATAACGCATTGTCCAGGCATATAGAGGACAGCCAAGGCTGTGAAACATTTAAATTTGCAATATTAAAAGTGGTCAAAAGTAATCCAAGGGGAGGTAACATAAAAGCCATACTAGGGGAAAGAGAGATTAAGTGGCAGATCAGACTTAATGCAGCCAGCTTTCCGGGTATTAATGAGTATATCCCCACAAAACCCCTCATCATGGTTTAACATAGTAGTCATATGAAGTTTTTTGAATATTATTATTTTTTATGTATACATTTCATGTACACATTTAATTTATACTTATTAAGTTATTAAAGTATCATACAACACATTATTAGGCACATTAATATATTTTCATGTGCTTGTACAATTTTTAATGGACAATAGGCATTTACATTATTTCAAACAGGAACACAAATGTATGTATTGGCAAGTCAGATAAGTTACATGGTATATTTTATTATTTAATGTACTTATACAACAGTATGTTTTTTATTACTATCATATTTTATTTAGGAATATGATGTCGTGGAAGCATGTATTTTTAAATTTTAATTGAACATATAATTGATCAGGTGGTATTTTGGGTGTTTTTTTAACTATTTAAAGTGTGGTCATTGAGTTGCTATTTGTTCTGAGGAAATCTATGTTGGATAGATGAAAGCGCTCAACAGTGTTTGTATCGTATAACAATAAATTAGATTTTGCAACATCGTGGATTGTCTTTATTTTGGGGAATATTTTGTGGTTCGTTTGATTTTTCTTGTGTTTTTAGATAGTTAAGTCATAACTTTTTGTGGTTCTTCCACTTGCTAATATTTCTTGTTATTAGTGTTGTAAACAAAACGAGGTTCTGTTAACTTTGTTAGTAATTTAGTGTGCCAACAGAACGAGGTTCTGTTCTCCTTGATAATATTTCATCAATTTAGACTTATTCCTGTTTGGGTGTGTGTGAGTCTCTCTCTCTCCCTAATTGTTTCTGTACTAGGTCTGTTTTAGTTAGAGGACCTAGTTTTTACTCCTTTCTTCCTGCCCGGTTTAGGCCCATATAAGTTAGAGGACCTAGTCTCGTGGTGTCTCCTTATCGTTCCTGTAGGGCTAGGCCCATTTAAGTTAGAGGACCTAGTCCTCGTGGTGTCTCCTTATCGTTCCTGTAGGGCTAGGCCCGTTTAAGTTAGAGGACCTAGTCCTCCTTTCGTCTGTGTGTGAGTGAGGTCATCTTCTGTGAGGATGTCTAAGGAAAGCAAGGACCACAAGCCATCTGACTTTAAAAAATGCATAAAATGTTCACAGATGATGCCCATAACAGATGGCCACAGTAACTGCGTTTACTGTCTTGGGGCCATCCACTTACAGGAAACTTGCTTATTTTGCCACTCTTTTGGTACTAGGGTGTTGCAAGAAAGAAAAAAATAAGCTCATTCTAAAAGGTCTACTAAAACCTTCATTTGAGGAAGATCTGGCTAGCTCTTCCTCCTCCTCTGCTAGATCTCCGGGATCTAAAAAGGAAAAGTCTAAGTCCTCTAAGAGGCCCTCCCCAGCACCGACTGGTGTCTCGGAACCACCTCTTAAAATTTCTAAGCCAGACAAATTTACTGCCTTATCGGCCTCACAGGGCTCGGAGCTGATTGAGAGTTGTACTACTGTGATTACAGGGTTGGTGCCAAGTACCTCGGAGCCGACTGCTGAAAGTATTCAATGGAGCCGGTCTTTGGAACCCTTACCGGTCTCCCCAATATTGAAGTCACCAATACTGCAGAAGTCCTGTTCTCCTACTCTGTCCTCCAGGTCTTCCAGGAGTTTATTGGAAGAAGATGTGGAGAGGGTAGTACTCTCTTCGGTTCCAAGCCTCCATCTCGGCGCATCGGTGAGGGTGAGCTCAGATCCTATGTCTATCTCAGAGCTGAAGGCTCTGGAACTGATGGCATCCTCAGTCTCCTTGGAGCCAAGGAGGTCTTTGGAGTCGGAGAAGTCAGCATTCGAGGTGATGAGGAGCATGCTGTCCCGGTCATCAGCTCCTTCCAGGGGTACCGACACTCTCCACCCGAAGGCACCTACTTCAGTCTCGGCTCCTACTCCCTCCCTGGACAGCAGAGACCCGCAGCCTCACTCTTCTGAGACCTCCCCGGAATATCCTTCCGAGGAGCCTCCACAGAAGAGAACATGTAAGACGAAGCATGTAGTCTCCCAGGATGAGTCTCTTACTGCAGACACTGACCTCGAGGAGTCAGAAGGGTCCCTCAAGTCATCCTCTGATGATGTCTCCTTCGTGGACATCCTGGAAATCCTTAAGCAGAGGTGCGGCTGACCCACTGTCACCCCTTTTGATGAGAAGTCAAGTGTACCTGAAGACTTTCGGGTCTCAACCTTCAGCCTCTTGGGTGTCTCCACCCTTCAACGAACTGATGGAGCTAGTTAATCAGAAGGTGTGGGATACTTCTGATGCCGTGGAAACCAGATAAGTTTCTTTCTGCACCCCGAGAAAAGGAATTTTTGTCTAAAGGTGTTCCTGTAGATGCCATGGTGGTGGCGGCGACCATTAAGAAGGAGTTGGTGGAAACGTCTTCTGTTCATCTGCCGAATAAGGAGTCTGTAACGACGGACAGATATGGGAAGCACATGTTCTCTTCAGTGGCATTTACTCTTGGATCGCTGAGCTACCTTACACACTTCACGAGGCTTCAGAGAGCTCTCATTAAGTAGTTAGGAGATTCTCTACAAGGTACATGTACTGAGGGAGTCCCTGACAAGGTGTCTGCCCAGTTGTCCACCTTCAACTCTATTGTCAACTCGCCCATGAGACTTATCTCGTATGCAGCTGATGGAGCGACTAGAGCAGTGGGTTCAGGAATTTCCCTAAAGCGTCATTCCTGGATGCGTTTGTGTAATTTTGTGGAACCGTTCAAGTCTACCTTTACCAACGCCCCCTTTGACGGTCCTTCATTGTGTGGACCCAAGGAAAAGGACACACTCACCCAGTGCGAACAAGAATGAAAAAAACTCTCTGCCGTGGGAGTACCTTTTACTGTCCCCTCTAGACCATACTCTAAGAGTCAGAGGGGCAGTAAAATGTGGTTCAAGAAGTCCCAGAGGTTTTTCCAGGATGCACAGGGTGACTCCTCCTTCAGAGGCAGAGCAGGAGGAGGAGGGAATGGTAGACGTCACCTTAGAGGCAGGGGCGGACCATAAAACCAGGGAGGCCGAGATTCCTTTCGGGGCTGGCCTTACCAGCGTTCCTGATGTGGGGCCCGACTGCGCTTTTCTGGGGCCGGTCGGGGGTCGCATATCCAGAAGCCTGGCTAAGTATCACTCAGGACAAATGGGCACAAAGAATTATTACCAGAGGTTATGTTATACCCTTTTCTCTGCCACCTTATGTTCCCAAGAGGATCCCAGATGTTCCACCCAATCACAGGGATCAGGCTACTGTGGAGGTCAACAAGTTGCTGGCAAAAAGTCATCCAAACCGTCCCAGCAGACCAAATAGGATTCGGAACTTACTCCAGATTCTTTTTAGTGCCAAAACGTACAGGGGACTGGAGGCCCATCTTGGACCTCAGCAAATTGAATGAATCAGTAAAGAAGGACAAGTTCTGGATGGTGACACTGCAGTCTATACTCCTGTTATTAGAGAAAGACCATTGGATGTGCTCAATAGATCTCCAAGACGCCTACTACCACATAAAAATGGACAGGGCATCGAGGAGTCATCTACGCTTCCGGCTGGGAGCCAGTCATTACCAGTTTCTTGCTCTGCCCTTTGGTCTCACCCCAGCCCCCAGGGTGTTCACCAAGTGTATGACAGTAATGACAGCTCACCTGAGGCGTCGAGGATTCCAGGTGTTTCTGTATCTGGACGACTGGCTTCTGACTGCCCCCACCAGGCATCTACTTCTTCAGACCGGGGATGCTACCATTCAGCTTTGTGCCCAGTTGGGAATTTCTATAAATTGGGAAAAATCTACCTTATTGCCCTCTCAATCTGTGATTTTTATAGGCACAGAGATGGACACAGTAGACATGTTGGCTCGTCTTCCGTAGAAAGGGCACAGAATCTGGTTCTTCAAATTCAGCATCTTCTCCCCCTACAAAAGGTCAAAGCCAAGACTGTTCTGCAGCTTCTAGGGACCATGGCTTCCACCATATTACTAGTGCCGCTAGCCAGACTGCACATGAGGGTTATTCAGTGGCTGCTGTCGTCCCAGTGGTCCTTTCAGCACCTACCATTATCTCATCACATACGGCTGACAGACTCTTGCAAGAAGGACCTCATTTGGTGTACTCTACCAAATCAGTTAACCAAGGGCACTTCATTTGTTCCTTGCCAACCCATTGCCACTGTGACCACGGATGCCTCACAGATAGGGTGGGGGGGCATTATCTAGGCAGGACTGTCCAAGGCACATGGCAAGATCACGAGATGAGGGTGGTGCTCCTGGCGTTGCAAGCACTTCACAACCTTCTGCCTCTGGGGACTATTGCAATACAATCAGACAACATGTCAGTAGTATGGTATGTTAGCAAACAGGGGGGAAACAGATCATCCCCACTCTGTTGAGAGGCCATTCAAGTTTGGAAATGGGCGATATCTTCCCGGCGTTTTCTGGTGGCAACGCACATTCCAGACACAACCAATGTGATAGCCGACAAGCTCAGCCGGGCAATCCTGATGCCTCACAAGTGGTCTCTGAAACAGGAAATAGCGGAGCAGATTTTCCATAGATGTGGACAGCCTTACTGCGATCTCTTTGCCAGCCCGATCAATGCCAAATGCAGCAGCTACTTCTCCCTCATCCCCCCTCCAGGAGAGTCACCAAGAGACGCACTTGTCCATAATTGGCCCATGGGTCTCTTTTATCCTTTTCCTCCCTTTCCTCTCATATCCAAGGTTATTCAGGAAAGCAAAACGGCTGGGAAGCAAACTGATCCTCATTGCTCCTTACTGGCCTTGTCAGGTTTGGTTCCCCTTTCTCGGGCCTCTTCTCCCAGACGATTCTTGGATTCTGGACCCAGTTCCAGATCGCTTGACTCGCATGTCAGGCTGTCTGTGTTTGTGCCTAAAGCACTTTGTAGTTACCTATCCTCCTTGTCTATCTACCTGGAGAACCAATGTCTTGCGTTGTTGGCTCAAGGTGCTTTGGTGGAATCCTCCCATCCCGAGTCCCAGACATCTGCCAAGAAGAAAACCAAAAAATTGTCTGATCTGACTGCTGTCCAGCCTCTTCCAGACATCTCTACTGAGGCTGGTGAACGCCAGTAGGACCATCTGGTGGTTGCTTTGGATTCCTCTGCTACAACCCAGTCTGAGGTCGGCATGAATCCAGCTTCTTTCACGTTCTCAAGAGGCATTTCAATTGTCTGTGCATAATGTTGAAAGGGAACCTCGGCTGATCTTAGTGAGGAGATTCCCACAACCATTAACAAGTCTCACCATGTTCCTGACCCACTGATGGCATTTCGTGTGGACCTCCTGCAGAAGAACAAACAAAGCATTTTTTCCTTTGTTGTTAAGGATCCCCAACTTGAATGACAGGATTTCACTCCGGCTCTATTTCTTGAAGCCTCCTGAAGGGGTCTCTGTGCCTGCTCCTCCCTTGTCTTCCACTCCATTCAAGAGGCCTAGGGAATTGAATTCCATGGATGAGGACCTGGACTCAGGGGAAGGATCTTTGGCGTACTCTTCCCATATCCCTTTGGACTATGGTTCAGAGGAGGAGGACTCCATAAGACTCTGCCCCCCCCCCCAAAAAGAGCTCTTCTTTGGGAATACTATTGCCTGTATGATGGATTATTTTAAGTAGGATTGTTCTCAAGCTTCTGAGATTCAGAAAAGACATTATGAGCTCCTACAGATGGAGACTTCCAAGCCATCTGCTATTCCTCCTGTTCTGGCTGCCCTCCTGAATACTTTTTCAACAGCATCTGTAGCCCCATGCACCTAGGAGGCCAGGTAGATTGTATAAAGTGCCTGAGGAGTGCAAATTTCTTTATAAATGTAAATTTTTTATAAATGTCCTTTTGCTGACCTTTCAGTAGTGTCAGTCTCCTCTGATAAGCCATCCAAGTAATTGCCGTGTACCAAGGTTTTGCCTTCTGATATGGATAGTAGAACCATGGAAAGGCTAGGTAAAAAAAAGTTTACACTGTTGGCACTTTATCCTTTAGGGCCATCAACTACCAGACTTATTTGACGAGATATTTGGCCTTCCTTCCTCGGGTTTCTAAGGTGGTATCTGACCTTCCAGACTCTAAGGGAAAAACTTTGGCCCTTTCCCTGCTGGGTTCTACTTCTCAAGTTGCCCGCCACTAAGTTAAATGGAGCTGTGGTGCAGCTGATGCCTCTTCCAGGACTGCTACTTTGGTTCAGTTATGATGCGTCATTTCTGGCTTTGTCTTTAGGCTTTGCTGTTGACATTCAGGCCAAACGTTTGGATGCTCCCTTGTGTAATAAAAATCTTTTTGGGTCTGCTCCAGCTGAACATTTCAAGTCACTACAGGAAAAGGGTAAAGCCTTGTAGGAGCTGAAACATGTTTTTTGTTTCTCTGTCATTTCTCAGAGGTTCTTTACTCTCTGTTTTGACTCAGGGCACCATTCAAGCTGTGCCTCCTGCCAGTTAGGGAAGGGATTTTACTCAAGAATGCTTCTGGTCCCACAAAAGCAGGGCATTTGGAGACAAATTATGGATCTTTCCAAGCTGAATACTTTTGTCAAGATTCCTTTCTTTCAGATGTTATCCCCACAGACATTATTTGCTCTTCTTTTACCCCAGGCTTTTCTGGCATCTCTGTATCTTAAGGATACATAACTTCACATCCCCATCCATGCTGTCTTCAGGCAATTTTTACTTTTCTCTGTCTCTTCCTTACCTTTTCAGTTCTGTGATTTGTCATTTGCCCTTTCTTCTGCTCCAAGGGTATTCATCAAATGGCTCACTCTTGTCATTGTTTCGTTTTTTTTTTTTTTGCAGGATCTGAGGAACTCTGATCTTTCCCTATCTAGGCAATCTGCTTATTCAAGTTACCACCCCCAACACACTCCTTCAGGATCTCAAGTTTACTATTTCCCTTTTACAGAGTCTGGGGGTTCACCATAAACTTCCAGAAGTCAGTTTTGACACCTTCTCAGGATCATATTTTCTTTGGCTGCAGACTTCATATGGTGACATCTCTGCTCTCTGTGTCTTTTTTCCAATCCCTTCTTTGGCAGTTTTCACGGCCAGGGAATTTCTCAGGATTCTCTGCTTCATGGTTTCCACCATTCCCATGCTCCCTCTCATCAAGGTCCATATTAGGAAGCTTCATTGGTACCTCAATTCATTGTGGCTTCAGCATTGTCACCCCCTGGACTTCTCGGTACATTTTATTCCTTGTCTGAAGCTCGAGCTTCATTGGTATATTCAGCGACTTTCTCTCAACCTGGGGCTTCCTTTTCAAGCTCCAGTTCCAGTTCAGGAGCTCTTTACAGGCACCTCAGACAGGTGGTGGGATGCCTTCTGGGGCCTGCTCAAGGTTCAGGGTCTCTGGCCTTCTCACCAAAGGTCAGACCACATTGGTATAAAGGAGATAAGGGCTCTGCTTCTGGGTTTTCAGGCTTTTTATTCCCTCTTTCATCCCAGGCACCTCAAAATTTTCATTGACAACACTACAGTGATGTAGTATGCCAACAAACAAGGTGGCACAAGATCCTATCTCCTTTTCAGGCTAGCTATTCAGGTATGGGATCTAGCTACCAAGTATTAAGTGACTCTTCAGGCAGTTTACATTCCCTTGGAGCTCAGTCTAGTGGCAGACTCCTTGAGCACGTCCAACACACACTAGCTCACAAATGAATGCTTCACAGAGATAGGTTCCTGGACTTTGTCCATTGGTGGAGCATTCCTTAGGTCTTTTTACCACCCTTCTGAACAGACAACTTGCTCTATTGTATTCTAGAATCAAAGGTCCTCTGGCTTGGAAAGTGGACACCTGTCTTTCCATGGAATGGGATGTTTCTGTATGCCTTCCCTCCCCTTCCTCTGTTACCACTAATCTTGCAAAGGATCCAGCAGGACTCTTCCAAAATCTTACTAGTGACTCCCTTTTGGCCCAGACAGCACTGGTACCCCCTTCTTTCTCATTTGGTCGGGGCAGTCACCACAAGTTACCTCATTGTGTGGATCTTCTCATACAAGATAAGGGATCTATTATCCATCCTCACTTGTCTACTCTTCAGCTGATGCTGTGGGTGATAGGATTTTGATCCCGTTCGGGCACCTCTTTTCTGAGGACATGCTTCGGGTTCTGCATGAGGCCAGGAAGCCCACTACCAGGAAGTTACAAATGTCCACATGGAAGTGATTTTCTTTTGATGCCTCTGTTGCCATTAGGATCTCCTATCTTTGGAGGTCCCTCTGGTTCTCTCTTGTTTGTGTGTTCTGCTCCATGCTGGGTTAGCATATTGGCATATTCTTCAGTTAAAGCCCCCCTGTCAGCAGTTTCTGCTGGTCTGCCCTTGACTCCTCAAACAATTTCTGAAAGGAGTCCTTCATATTAGGCATCACAGGAAGCTTGTTCTGCTTTCCTGGGACCTCAGTTTTGTGCTTGAAAATTTGACTCGGGCTCCTTTTGATCCTGCTGCTTCAGTTTCCTTACAAAATTGTACTTGGAAAACTGTTTTTGGCTGTTAATTCAGCCAAGAGAGTGTCTGAACTTCAGATTCTAATGGCTAGTCTTCCTTTCTGAGTTTTCCACTGAAATATAGTGTCTGTATGTACTAATTCTTTTTTATGTCCATGAGTTGTCTATTCATCTTCCTTTTTTCCTTCTCTGCTGTCTGCTAGTGAGAAGGTTCTTTACACTTTGGATTTGCATAGACAATTCAAATATTATTTCGATAAAACTAAAGTTATTTGCAAATCTGAGAAGCTGTTTGTTTCCTTTCATCCCAGGACTTTTGTTTCTAAGCAAACCTCCTCCTGTGTTTCCAAGGCCATTTTTTTTTGTTGTTACTTTCATGAAAATGTCTTTCCTTGTCAGTAAAGGCACATTCTACTAGGGCATTTTGCCTCATGTGGTGCTTTCTTCAAGGTCTGGATACCAGTTCCATTCCTGAGGCTGCTACTTGGTTCTCTGTTCACCCTTTCACTAAGTATAGGGCCAGGGCAGAGCTATCCTCCATAGTTTGTAGAGGGCTCTTCTGTGCCTTCCTCTTCCCAGGTCTTCTCTTGAGCTCTTGTACTCTCCCTTAGGTAAGGAATACTGCAACAGTGATATGGAAAGACATAGTACTGTTTTGTAAAATCTTATCGGAACAGTAGATTTCTTTCCCTTCACTGTTGCAGTATTCACTCCCTCCCTCCTGTCCCCTCTGTTCTAGATCTCGCCCTGTCTTTTTCTTGCCCTCTTGGCCAAGGGGCTTTTCCCCCTTCTGAATGTATGTTTTCCTTGTCCCTATAAGACCATTTGTTCGTCCGGGGCATTTTCAGTTGTTATTATGTCTCTGTACCTCACCTTTATGCCCTACGCCTTGTTCAGGAAGCATATGTATGATGGATAGCACCTATAAGAATTAAAGGCTTTGGTATACTGGCTGGACTTTGGGATATCCTTGGTAGGATACTGCAAAAGTGAAGAGAGGACATGTACTCTTATGATACGATTTTACACAACTGTACTTTTTCTTTAACTACTTGAGAATGCAGCTTCCTGTTTTATGTAGGCTTTTGGAATTACAGATTTTTCCAATTTCCCTAAGACTGTATTTGTAATTTGAAAACTGGTGTTTGCTTGCAATATGGATTCTGGTTGTCAGACCTGCCTTTCTTTTTATCATTTACCAGTTCTAGAAAAATGAACAGTGTTGGACCTTGGAGTAGATGAAAGTCTTTGTTTGACTTTGCAATCACCAGAAAGAGGAAAAATACTAAAAATATAAGAGAATGGCAACCTTAGCCACTGGGAATATGACTTCAGATTGCTAGAGGAAACATTCACAACAGTTTTTTTTTTTTAGCAGATAAATTCACTGGAGATTTGGATATGTTATAAATAAGAGTGTTGATGAGAGTGTTCGATCTCGCCGTTTGTTCTTACACATGGGTTCGGAGCCGATCCTCGGCTCCGTGTCGGCCGCTTGCAAGCTCTGCATCGAGAAGAAGCTCGAGACCAACCTAACTCCCACAATCCCCCTCTGCCTTTACCTCAGATCTAGTTTGCCGCTGCAGCGTTCGCATCACTTTGATGAGCTCGAGCAACCTTAAGCTAAGATTTATATATTTTTTCTTGTATTTCTAAGAATTTCTTTTGCTAAAAAGTTATTTGAGAGACTGTGTGTGTGTGTGTTATAGTTTTGAGGAATCCTCTGTTCCATATAAAGTTATTTAAACTTTATTAGAGTTTTCCCTCGGGGCCTAACCCCCCCCCCTTTACTGGATTGACTACCGGATTGACCCTTTTATTGGATTTGACTAATTTACCGGAATTTACATTTCTTACTGGACTTGACTTGTTTCTAACTTAAAATGTCTGAGAAAGCTAAATCTGGGTTTAAACGTTGCCAATGTGGGCAAAAGATGTCAGTGACTGACAATCATAGTTCCTGCGTCTACTGTCTTGGCCCTCTCCATCTGCAAGAAGACTGTTCAATTTGTCATTCTTTCAGTGGAAGGGTCATGACAGATAGGCGCAGGAAACTTATGGATAGGGGTCTTTTAAAACCTACTTTTCAGGAGGCTCTGGATGCTTCAGACCAGGCATCCAAATCCTCGAATGAATCGAAGACGTCGGAGCCCAGGTCATCGGCTCTGAGCTCTTCAGTTAAGGTTCGATCACCGGTTCCACAGACTTCGGGACCGAGTGTTCAACTGTTGTCAGTTTCCGAGCCTCGAGTCTTGGAACCGGTGACGGAGCTCCCTCCCCCGACACTGTTGAGGTCGGCTCCGTCTTCGATTCCTTCGACGCGCTCTTCCAGACCCCTCTCCGACACCGATGTAGACCGTGGTGCAGAAGTTAATGGAGAATACGGCCTTATCCAAACTCATCTCGGTCTCCTCTCAGTTGGTGTCGAGACTCGAAGGCCTTCCCTTATCTCCATCTGTTCCTCCTCCGAGACCTGTCCAGTCTTCGGAGCCGGAAGAGGCTGACCTGCTGATTGTGGAGCCCTCGGTGCCAGAACCGTCCTTCTCTCGGTCGGCTCCGTTCACCTCGACTCCGTCGGATCCGGTACCGGAGTCTCGGAGCCGAGGATCCATCCTTGGTTCCGGGACCGAGAGTCGGACCGATGTTTCAGTTCCGACCCTCCCTCTCGGGGCCTCGGCTCGGATCGACTCGGCTCCGTCCTCGGGGTCGATGCCTTCGGTGCCTGTCTCGGGGATTCTTCCCATTTCTTCAGAACCGGGAGATACCTCGACTCGGGACCCGGGGGCCTTCGACCTCATGAGGAAGGTGTTGTCTACCCAGACAACCACATCAGCAGAAACAGCTTCTCCTCCCCATAAAGGACCGTTATCCTCCTTTGCACCCACGGCTACATTTAAGCGTCGAGCACCTGTGTCTCAGCCACCCCTGGAGGGTGCCCCCTCTTCCTCGGAGGCTTCTTCGGATGCTCCCCCCGAAGAAGTCCCTAGGAAAAGATTGTGTAAGAGGAGACACTTAGATTCTCCACAAGAATCATTGACATCGGACACTGACTTGGATGAGTCAGAAGGGTCCCCAAAGTCACCCTCAGAGGATGTCTCTTTTTCTGACATCCTGGAGATCCTAAAGCAGAGAGGTGATTGGCAATCCCTTCCCCCTTCTGAGGATGAGTCAGTCTTGCTGAAGGCATTCGGTGCTCGCCCTTCCTCCTCCTGGGTCACTCCGCCCTTCGATAAGTTGATGGTGCTGATTGCTCGAAGGGCGTGGGAGACGCCTGACACGGTGGAGCCAGTCCCTAGAAAGCCTAACAAGTATATTACTGCCCCTCAGGATAAGGCTTATCTAACAAAGGGAGTACCAGTGGATGCTATGGTGGTGGCAGCGGCCACAAAAAAGGAGATGTCGGAATCTTCCTCATCTGTCCATCCGCCTAACAAAGATTCTAGGACTATGGACAGGTACGGGAAGCGCATTTTTAGTTCAGCGGCTTTTTCTATGCGATCCCTGAACTATTTGACCCACTTCACACGGCTACAGAGGGATCTAATCAAAGAGTTGGGAGATACCCTCCAGGGTACTACAGATGCTGCTGTTTCAGAGAATGTTACAGCACATCTCAATACCCTTACATCCATTGTAAACTCGTCCATGAGGCTGATCTCATACGCAGCCGAAGGATCGAGTAGGGCAGCAGCTTCAGCGATTGCTCTTCGTAGACAATCCTGGATGCGCTTATGCTCGTTTATGAAGCCTTCAAGTCTTCCTTTACTAACGCCCCATTTGATGGTGCCACTCTCTTTGGCCCCAAAGTAAAGGAGACCCTTACCCGGTGTGAGCAGGAGGGAAAGACTCTGTCTGCTGTCGGAGTCCGTTTTTCCACCCCATCCAGACCGTACCCCAAAGGACAACGTGGTGGAAAAATGTGGTTTCAAAACCCCAAGGATCTTTCCCAGGCACACAGGGTGATGCCCTCTAGAGGCAGAGGAGGGGGCAGAGGTGGAAGACGCCGCCCTGGCGGCAGAATGGGTCCGCAAAACCAAGGTGACAGGGATACACCCCCTGGGAAACCTTTCCAGCACTCCTGAGAGGAGGCCCGACTGTCCTGCTCTGGAGGCAGTCGGGGTCGCTAGCTTTATACCCTCAGGCCTGGCAAAATCTTACATCAGACAACTGGGTAAAAAGCGTTGTTACCAGAGGCTACAGAATACCCTTCCTATTGCCCCCAATTCCAAAGAGAAGACTCCCAGATGTGCCGCCCCATCTGCGAGACCCTGCAGCTATAGAAATTTCAAAGCTGCTAGAAAAAAGAGTCATCCAACCAGTCCCAGCGGACCAAAGAGGATTCGGAATTTACTCAAGGTTCTTTTTAGTTCCAAAGAAGACAGGGGACTGGAGGCCGATTCTAGACCTAAGCAACCTCAATACCTTCGTCAAGAAAGAAAAGTTCCGAATGGTCACGCTTCAATCGATCCTTCCATTTTTACAGAAGGACGACTGGATGTGCTCAATAGATCTGAAGGACGCATACTACCACATCAAAATGGCCAGGGCGTCCAGGGATCATTTGTGCTTCCGGCTGGGAGCCAGCCACTTTCTGTTTCGAGCCCTGCCCTTTGGTCTGGCCTCAGCCCCCAGGGTCTTCACCAAATGCATGGCAGTGGTGGCGTCTCACCTGAGACGCCTGGGATTCCAGGTGTTTCCGTATCTGGACGACTGGCTCCTTTCTGCCACCACCCAGCGTCAACTCATTCAGGCCAGGGATTACACGCTACAGCTTTGTGTTCATCTCGGAATTTCCGTAAATTTCGAAAAATCTTCACTACAGCCATCACAGCATATCTCATTCATAGGAGCAGAATTGGATACGCATCATTTAATTCTAAGACTTCCTCCAGAAAGGATAGCCTCACTACAAAGCCACATTTCTCTCCTTCTGTCATCCAGAAAGTCCCCAGCAAAACTGGTTCTAAAGGTTTTGGGTCTCATGGCAGCTTCTCTCATTGCGATACCATTGGGAAGACTGCACATGAGAGTTCTACAATGGCTACTGTTTGCACAATGGTCGTTCCAACAGCTACCTCTGACACACGAAATTCTGATCACAAATACATGCAAATCTCACCTAGCCTGGTGGCTTCGGACTTACAACCTTTCCAGCGGAAGACCATTTGTGCTACCCACGCCGACAGCTACGGTGACCACGGACGCTTCCCTTATAGGGTGGGGGGGGCATCTTTCAGGGATAGACAGTCCAAGGCAAATGGACCAATTTAGAGTACAATCTGCACATCAATGTTCTAGAGAGGGCAGTGTTTCTAGCGTTGCAACACTTTGCTCCCCTTCTTCCTCTAGGGACTATTGCAGTTCAGACGGACAACATGTCCGTAGTCTGGTACATAAACAAACAAGGGGGAACCAAGTCCTATCAGCTATGCAGAGAGGCCATGAGAATCTGGCAATGGGCAGAGTCCACGGGTCGCTTTCTGATAGCAACGCACATCCCGGGGTCATCCAACGTCATAGCCGACAGGCTGAGCAGAGCAATCCTGTTGCCTCACGAGTGGTCCCTAAAACAGTCAGTTGCGAAGAAGATTTTTCGCAAGTGGGGCCAGCCTTCCTGCGATCTTTTTGCGTCTCCAATGAACGCCAAATGCAGGAGCTACTTTGCCCTATTACCCCCTCCAGGGGAAGTCCCCAGGGACGCGCTGGTTCACGATTGGCCCCCGAGTCTCCTGTATGCCTTTCCCCTGATTGCAAAGTTTCTGCAGAAAGCCAACAACCTGCAAAGGACGATTATCCTCATTGCCCCATTCTGGCCTCGTCAAATTTGGTTTCCCTTTCTTCTGGCACACCGTATTCGGGGACCCTGGATCCTGGACCCAGAGCCAAATCTACTGACCCACTCGTCAGGGGCTCCCCACCCCTCGCTCTTGTCACTCCATCTAGCAGCTTGGTTGCTCTGCTTCCCTACTTAGCCAGGTCTGATCTTCTTTCACCTGCAGTTCAGAATATACTAGTGGCTTCTCATAAAGCTTCCACTACAAAGACCTACACTAGTAAATGGAAGCGCTTTGTTTTCTGGGCACATACACAGCATTTGGATCCAGTTATAGCTCCTTTAAACAAGATTTTGGAGTTTTTAACAGAGTTGTTCCACCAAGGAGCTCTCCTGCCACTTTAAGAGTACAATTGGCTGCCATTTCCAACTTTCATGTGGAAGAATGTGGGGCACCTATTATGGCTCACAGACTTTGTAAGGCCTTTTTAAAAGGATCTTTTCATATTAGACCACCAGTTAGAACTCCTACATCTCCGTGGAATCTGAACCTTTTGTTGTCTAAATTGATGTTGCCTCCGTTTGAACCGGCTTCCTCTTGTCCATTGAAGTATTTGTCGTGGAAGACCCTCTTTTTGGTGGCCATTACATCGGCTAGGTGGGTGTCAGAGCTTCAGGCTCTTTCTGTTAAACACCCTTATCTGATCTTTCACTCTGACAGAGTATCTCTTCGCACTAATCCATCCTTCCTCCCCAAAGTCTGCTCTATTAATAACATTAATCAATCCATTGAACTCCCTACCTTTTTCAAAAATCACTCCAATAAGTTGGAGTATATGTTACACAAGTTAGATGTTCATAGACAACTTAGATTTTACTTGGATAGAACAAAGGATCACAGGAAATCAGATCAACTTTTTATAGCCTTTGCGGACAGCAGGAAAGGTGTAGCAGTTACTAAACGAACCCTTTCCAAATGGCTAACTGATTGCATTATGTTTGTTTATGCTGCTTCAGAACAAACGTTACCTGCCAAACCCAAGGGGCACTCTACAAGATCAGTATCTACATCCCTGGCTCATGCAGCTCGCTTACCATTAGACACTATTTGTGCAGCTGCCACTTGGTCTCAACCACATACATTCATTTCTCATTACAAGGTGGACAGGGTTTTTAGGGACAGGGCATCCTTTGGTTCCACTGTGCTCAAGAACGTTCTCCCATGAGTTCCTCAGGAACATGGAGCTAGGGACGCTACCCATGTGTAAGAACAAACGGCGAGATCGAACACTCTCACATTTAGATGTTATGTCCTTACCATAACGTTCCATGTGGAGTGTTCATCTCGCCTTTGTTCTTACATTCCCACCCTCCCGCCCTCAGGAAGAACGTACAGTTTGGTGCCTGGTCTGGGTTATTCTGCTTCTGCATTCGCAGTTGTTGGGTATATATGTATGTACATATGTATATATAGCTATAAGTGTTCTTGCAGTTATGTAGTTTTTTGCATGAGTGTGTTCTCTCTCTGACTGCTGGTTTGCTTGCAAACTAGATCTGAGGTAAAGGCAGAGGGGGATTGTGGGAGTTAGGTTGGTCTCGAGCTTCTTCTCGATGCAGAGCTTGCAAGCGGCCGACACGGAGCCGAGGATCGGCTCCGAACCCATGTGTAAGAACAAAGGCGAGATGAACACTCCACATGGAACGTTATGGTAAGGACATAACTTCTAATTTGAGTGGAAATGAAGGACAGAACAGCAGCAGCTATGAAATCAGTAGCTTATAGGTGCTACAGCTGGTTTAGAGATGCAGACAAGAGAGTACTGAAGAGCAAACAAAGTCATTTTCTCTGTTGTTGCATTTGTGCATTCATTTTGACTTCATTTATTTATGTTAATGCTTTATTTCAACTCTGTTGGCGAAACCTGAAATCAACTCCCTGCTGACCTTACTCTTGAATTCTCACTTACACTATTCAAAGAAAATCTCAAAAAATATTTTAATTCACACTGGCTATGCCCTTGCTCTAATCTTGAGTAACATCATCTCTGTGTCTCAAGATCTTCACCACAATTGTATTATGCATGCTAAATGTCCTAATGTAGAATTTCATAATTCTATCTTCTTATTGTCCTACACTTGAAAAGTGCTCATTACTGATTTAAAAATTTGTGTAAACAGTCTGTCTCATGTATTCTATAACTGTCTGTTGTATTGTATATATCACATTACTGTGTGGAACTTTTCTCCCCAGGCCTCCGCTGAAAATGGACATGTATCCAGTCGGACCATCCTGGTCAACAAATGTAAAATAAAATAAATTTCATTAACATCAACCATTTCTTATATTTCTCTCTCATTTTTCCATTCCGATGTCCACCCAATCAGTTACCTGTCCCTCCCTGTCTTCATTGCAGTCTGCATCTACCTTCTTGCTCCACTATTGACAGCTGTTTCATAAGTTTACTATGCAGTCGTAACAACCTTCAAAGTTAACAGCTGCTGACCCTTTCTAAAACTTATCCATTGTGTAACTTCTGTAACCTTTATCTTTTTCAAGTAGTATGCCCATCCTCTTGAAAAGACATATTTGCCATCTCTTTCCCCAAAACACATTTTCCAGGCAGACCCTCTGAAGTTAAGCCAGTTTCCCTACTCCAACACTAGCCTGTCCATGAATAATCTGCTGACTAGTTTGACAAATACCTTCGACTTAGCAGATACCAACAAGGTTTCACACAAATAAGAAGGAAATAAACTGTTTTCTTTGATCTTAGTAATTCCATACTTACAACAGTGGGTAATGGCCTTCTGACAGGGGCATCACTCATTTGTGCCCATTAAATGTAATCTCTCTGAGGGCCTTCAGAAGTCTATCTGGCTAAGAGTAAAATTAAGACTGTGCTATTTATCATACCTAAACTGACATGATTTCTTCCTTTACATATTTAGTAATTTTTCTTAAGGAATTGTGATGACAGTTGCAAAGTCTCTAGGTTCATCACTCTTCAGCACAGATGATGCAGTAGGAACATAAAACGTATAAGCACAACGTGAATGTAGTCTTTCTCTCCCTGCATACGTAGTCATGTCCAGCTCAATCTGCATGTTTGCTCTTCTGTTACCCAGCGTTAAGCATAACCATACCTCATTCTCTTGAGCCTACTAGCTTCTGAAAAAGAGAGGGTAGATTTTTTACTTCTCACACTCATTAAATATTTAAACACGTGTCCCCTCAGGTGTGATCTATACTTTGCACTAAAGTCGCTTCTTACTTCCTCATCTGCCAAACCAGAGAGCTAAGTGCTCCTTGACCTCCTATTATGGATGCATTCTCCATAATTAGTGCAGATCTTTGGGACAACCTTTGCCCAAATATTAGAACCGTTGAAACTGCTTCAGAAAGGTGTACTATCAGCCTGCTTTGAAGAAGGGGCCACCTGCACCTGCTTTTCCCATGCAACCAGTACCTAAATCAAATCTACCTTTTTAGCATAATCTCCCCTCTCCTTCCGTTACTGTAACAACTAGGATGTATACTGTACTTGTTCAAACTACCCCCAGCTGTTAACCTCACCTTTATTTTACATGCTTTTTTACTCACCTTTATTTTACATGCCTTTTTACTCATCTTTATTTTACATGCCTTTTTACTCTAAAAGTGTAGTTTCATTCCTTGATACCTGCCATGCATACCCTGTATGGTGCACCCTCTGTCTCATTTCCCTTTCACTCATATTCTTTTGTCTCTGTTCCTGTTATGAAAAAGCTGTCATTTCTTTGCACCCTTACTATGCTTAACAAGTTCATCCATTTTATTAGCTTTTTAGCATAGTTTGTTTGCATGTTTTCCCAAATATTTCTCTCAAATTTCAGTCTCTCTCTATAAATTTACTTATTTGTACGTATTAATACTTTTGTTACTTTGTTGGCTATGGTTGTAAAGGGTTTGCTGTGATCAGTACACTATTGCTGGATTAAATAAAATGTTTTATGTCGTGCATTTAAGTTTTTTCCACAGCTTCATAAAAAATAAGATGTTTTCAGTCATGTGTTTAAGTTTATTTCACGTGTGTTGTCAGTGAAAACAAGTCAGCTGTTTCTTATATAATGTAAACTTTTTTTTTTTTTTTTTTACTAAACAAGTATTACTATTGCAAAGTCAACGTAAGCATGCAATTTGTGAAATTCCCATCTTTAACACTGACAGATCATTAATGCTGGAACATTTTTCTAACTTGTTTGGCAGGATTTTTTGGTAGCACATTTACTTCTTTTGTTCTGTCGAAGCTTTTGCATCAAGTGATATTTTGGAAGAAATTTGAAAAAGGTCTTGTGACTGAGTTTTAACTGCAGTATAACAAAGCTGTGCATTAAAATGTACGGTGGTATTCATAGCCACTTATGCATGTGTACAGTACTCACTTGTACAAATTGCAGATGCAGATAAAGTGTGATTCATAGAGGTTTGTCACATGTGCAACTGTAAAGTCACAGGCATTCGTATATAAATTACTACATAATGACATTTAAATGAGTAGATATATTTAAATACTGTTCTGATGGTAGACAAAGCAGTTTCCCAACCTTTTGCAATTCAAAGATGCATTTAGCTGTGCAAGTGTACATTGCAGGCACAGACTACAAAAAAATAAATAAATAAACACCCTTTATCTAGTAACTTTGCAATTGATGAGATGCATTGTTTGGCAGTAAGTCTTGTTGTTTCCTGCTTTGAGGTGCTTGCTTCTGTAGTCCTACAACCTGGTGCAAGGGCCAGCACTCAGCAACCTGGGAGGAGGCATTATAGGCAGTGAGTAAAGCATTATAACTTTGAGAAGCAGGAGATTCTTGAGTCCTTTAGAGTGGACAAGGACATTGTAAGGGCTTTGGTGAATATGTATGGTTCATAAACTGGAACTCTGGGAATGTATGGCCTTCCTATTCCTGTGGATAATAAGTTATGTACGTCTCACTTTACTTGTCAATGAGACCTTTCAGACTCTGACTGTGGACACGAGTATCACTCAGGCTTATGCCTCAAGGATGCTGCAGCAGTTCCGTAATGTTATCCTAACCCATGTCGGTGAGCATATCTGTTTTACAGTGCTGCCACAGGACCAAGCTACTACTGTGTGTACTTTGTACAGTCTGGCATTCTAACCTGAGGTGTATGTTGTGACAGATTGCACTGGTGTGGTTATCAGGGCCCCATCTGGACCACAGGGGAGAGGTATCATAATAGGAAGGCTTACCATTTCATCAGCTGTCTGGTAGTGTGTGTTGCACATGGCTGTATCACCAGTGTATTGGCACAGCATTCTGGCAGTACCCATGATACCCACATGTGGTGCACAAGTTCACTGTACTGTCACTTCTTGCATGATAGGATACTGTCTAGGCACCTTGTTGGTAAGTGTACAGTGAAAACATTTCTAGCCCCAGGGATATTGTATGTACTGACTAAGGTTTAATGACTAACCACCCCATCCTCTTGTGACCACATCATGTTTTTCAGGTGATGCAGGTGATGCAGGCTAGCTACTTAAACCTTGTCTAATTACACTAGTAATCCACAGTGCGCTGAAGAAGAGCACTCTTGACAGTGCTGTGTCTCAAACCAATATATAGTTATTGAATGAGTGTTAAGCCTGCTTAAAGTCTGTTTCCATTTGGATGATTTTTTTTTTTGGGGGGGGGCTTCAGTATGACCTTTCTACTGCATGCAGAATATATAATGCTTGTTGCATTATGCATCAATCTGCCAAAACCAATGACCAATGAAATATTCAGTGGTAGTGCACATCCCTCCATTGTTTGTTGCGTGAGGGATGATAAGAGGGTGGGCAGCTGATGGCAGTAGAATGCATTCCATCAGGCACGCCTGTGCAAAACACACAACAGTGCTGGTCAGATCCACAACTGCAAGCCATGCTGCTCACCTTGTGACATTGTAAACTTGGTGCATGCAGTTATCTGTGGACTGTGCTGAGTAATGCATCTTCAGCTCACAGTGTGTGTAAGATGTTTCTCCACTCACCATACAAAGATACATAGTTAATATGGTCACAGCAATCATCATTTGTATAGTGGCTAGTAGATAGAGACACAAGAGCTAGTTAGGGATGAGTGTTTTTGGATTAATTGGCAAGTACAACACAGTAGCCTTTTCAGCAGATGGAAGCTTAAGAGAGAATGATTTGATGATTTCCTAATGTATATGTAGTGCTTGGAACATGATGATTTTGCTCTGATATTCAGAAAAAGACAAATCAGTTAAGCCCTAGGGTGGAGTGAGTTACAACCTTAACAAATGTTAAGCACCCCTGATGAAGTTGTTAAGGCAGGTCCCACTCTAGGCAGTAAGTAAAGCCAGTACTGACGAGCAAATGACAATGGCAGAAATAAAATATTTGGTTATACCTCCTGTCCACACTGATAAGGTGCTCCTTCATGTTCCAAACTAAGAAAGTAGCTAGAATAACAGGATATGTATTCACCTGCATTTTCTCTGAAGGAAATGAACTCTGAAACAATTAATTGACTAATCTTCTGTGAATTGTCTGAAAACCGCAGACTTTATGGAGGAGGCTGTGTGATCCACTGCCTTTCTGACATCAGTCACAAAATGCTTTACAGTTTTGAAAGATGGTAAAGTAGCATTGTTTTTCCCTTTGTTTTTTTTTTTTTTTTTTTTTTACTGTTACTAGTAGTACATGGAGCAGATGAAGTTCCATGCTCTACAAAGAATGATCAGATCTCTGATCCTAACCCTAATTTATTTGTTCTTAACATGGATGCTAATATTCACTTCTCAGGCTTCGCTCTTGAGTTAAATTTCTTGGCAACCATATCTTCAACACATAATAAACGTGTTATGATTGGCAAACCAAACCACTATATTATCAGTTTTATTCTGAAGGGAATGTTGTTGCAAACTGTAAATTTCTGAGTAACCTATTTTTTTAACTGACATTTTTTTCATTTCTCTTCTGTCTTTCTTGATTTTAATTTTATTTATTGTTTTTATTCATCCAGGTAAGTGCAACTGTTTTTATTCAGCAGAAATGTCTTGCATTGTGTTAGGTTTGCTTTAGCTGTGATTGTTGTCTATGTAGTTGCTCCTGCACTGTGTAAGGTTGGGCTGAAGGAGATGTGTGTCAGAATATATGAACTTGAAAGTACATATCACATCAGTGCTGTGTCATACACCGTGTTATCTAATTGTCTGCATCATGATATTAATTATTAAAAAATCTGTTGGTCATCTTATTCTTATTCTTCTTCTCATAATGTAAAAGTGTATTAATGATTGAATATTCTGTTTTAGTTCTGTTGCTTTGTAAACTATTTTTTTTTTTTTGCCTGTGGGGGGGGGGTGCCTGCAATTGATCATATTTGATCAGTGTACCACCCCAGTAAACAAATTTTATGTAAAGAAAAGTATTGGGAATGGTTCTCAAAGTGCTGCCGTAGGAATTAGATTATGGACTTCCTACAGTGGCAAGATCTAATATTTGATGCCCTTGAAAGTGAGTGGCCTGTGCTATGAGACCTTGACTGAGGTATTATTTTAAGAATGTTGGAAACTGGACCTCCTTGTACATGTTAAAAATCAAGTAATGTAGCATTTTGACTCAATTTTGCATCCAGAAAACTGTTTTTATTCCACTACAGTTAGTCGGCTAGCTATTTAAATCAGTTTTGCATGTTTTTGTCAATCATTTCTGTATGTATTTATTTTTCTTTGAATTTGAAGTTACAGTTATTAATTTAAGGTGTTTTACTGTTTGCACTGCTCTTCAAGTGAATTTTGTGTCATGCCAAGTTATTTAAATACGTTTTGAGTAAGTTCTGTCGTTCTTGCTGCATTTTTAGTTTTTTCACTTAATTGAATTGTTCTTACAGTTTGCACTGCTTTTCAAGTGATTTATGTGCTTTTAAGTGGATTATTAAGTGTTGTGTCATGTATTTGGTATGTTTTTGGCCACTTCTCAAACTTACAGTAAACGGCCAGGTGAGTGAGCCATTTGGAGCCTGTGATGGTTAGACCCAATGAGAGTGGGGCGATTGCTACAGTTCTGGGAAGATGAACACTGTTGGTTAGAATGTTAGGTGTATTTTTATTGGAGCTTTGATTTTCCATGTTTAATTTTTATTGCACAAGCAGTTGGCAATTGTCACATTCTAAGACTCTTGGAAGCTGAAGGTGGTGCTCACAATTTAAAACCAAACAGCATGGCAATTTAACTCCAGTTTGGATCTAGGATACAAAAAAAGTGCATACTCTATGGAACTTAGTCATCTAGCTATTTAGTTTTATATATTCTTTCTCTCTCTCTCTCTCTCTCTCTTTTTTTCATCCAAGTGTGAAGGTACAGAAATTAATTGACGGAATTTTACTGTTTGCACTGCTTTTCGATGATCTGTGCTGTGCCTCGTTATTTACATAAGATCTGAATGAGGTCTGTCATTTTTCTCTATTTTACTGTTTTTTTCTCTCTCTAAATTTGAAGCTGCAGCTGTTAATTGAATTGCATTGCTTTTTCAAGTGTATTCTGTGCTAAGTGGATTAATCAGTGTTTCTTCATTTCTTTGTTCTGTTATTAGTTTTCAAACTTAAAAGAGACAGTTTGGGTCAGATGAGTGAGCCATCTAGAGCTTGTGATGGTTAGACCTAGTGAAATGGGGGTAATCTGGGAAGGACAACACTATTGGTTAGAGCTTTAGCGGTTTTTCACTGTCTCTTTCATTTTCCCTGTTTAATACATATTGTACACAGCCACAATGAACACTCCAAAGATGCTGACATTTTCACTTGTAAGTGAACCTAATATGACTCTTATCTTGCCTAAATATGATCAATAATTAGATTCCTGCCGTGTACAGGTGCAACAGGCTGTACATAGCTATAAAACATGCAGAGCTGCATACCTTGAACCTTAAAAGTAGCTCATAGCAGCTAATAGCTGTTCCCAGTGGTGCTACATTATGCAACTTAGCCCACAGCTGCTACAAATATTTTATCACTGCTGTGAAGTAACGTAGACCACAACTGCTACAAATAGCTCCCTTATTAGTGTTATGTAAGCCTCCTGAGCTTGATTATCACAGACGCACATATACCAAAGTCGCACATTTTCTTAAATAAGTATATGTAATTGTGCAAAATACCTCTTAACCAGTAACTGTCTCATTAGACCATAAATCTCTGTTAGCTAAACAGTACAACTATTTATATAAATCAGTCAAGTTTTACTAGAAATATGGAAGATCAGCCTGATTGTTTACCCTGTTTTGACAGCCTGATAGCATTAAGGTATCCTAAAGCAATGTAGCATCTGTCTTGTGCTTTCTGATAATGAAACTTTAAATCCCTCACTCTGACAGAAAGCACAAACTGAGAATTACACTAGCATATCACATGCTATGCACCCAGCCCTGACATGTAATTTAATGTAATGTCATATGCTTAAAGTGTTAAGAAATCCTTAAATAAACCTCCTAAACTTGTAAAGATAAAATCTCATCAAAAATCAAAATGAAACATCACAGGACATATCTCACCTTTACCAAAAATACCTAAACCTCCTAGACTTATAAAGATCAAGTCTTGGCAAAAGTCAAAATAAAACATTGCAGGGCATATCTCACCTTTAACAAAGAGTCTCTGTGAGACAAATCTCAGGGCTGATAAGACCTTTGTACCAGATGAATATAAGCATGGCATGGTAGTTGTCCATGTGAGGATGAATGACTTGGGGTGAAACACATTGAGGGAGATGCATGCGATGCAGAGACATGTATGAGTTCTCTGTGCATGTCACAAATGTAGGCAAGACCCTGATGGTAGTTTGTCCAAGAGCAAGGCTATTAGGAGTGGCCCACAGAGTTTCACCAAATAAATACGCAAGTACTCTCAAAACTTAAATACCTCAAAGACCAGCCACAATGAAAGGTTTAAATATATTTAGTAGTATTTTCTTGTTCTTTTAAGTATAAATTCACAGTGACATCAGAGTTCAAAACACAGGAAATATTTTTTAAAATAACATTGAAGGACAGGCCCAGACAAATAAAGAAAAACAATATCTAAACTAAGCTTCACTATATTTCTGACAGAATCACTATTCCCTAATAATTTACTTAATAGAGCAAGGCAGATTATGTGGTGAATGGTTCTTGTTGTCAGGCCCAAGACAGAATACAGAATGATCTGTCTCACCAAGAGACTTCTCAAAATAGTATCTAAAATATTACTCCTGAGATAGCTTGCAGAATGACATCACTTCAGGTAATCTAACTTTTAGCTCCCACGCAAAACCCACATTGCTGGAAGCTGGCAGGACTTAACACCTACCTGCAAAAATGCACATACAAGAGCTTTTGCTCAGATCTCTGGTAGGTGCTGGAAGTCGTAAAACAGTTTCATACCTCCATGCTTCGAGAGTAGTAATTAGTTCATCCCAACGACAATACAGAAAGCTTCCTAGTACAGACTTTGTGTCTCTGGCTGCATTGAAACTTGTGAGATAGCATCTTTATGGCCTAGCCTATAAAGTAATTTAATTTCAGATATTTTTCTAAGGTTTGCTGGACTGAGGTTAACCTCCTCTCTGCCAGTTTCCATTTTGAAAACATATTTGATATACATATGACATACAATTCTAATACATTTGTAACACACGCATCTTGTATAAATCAGTTTGATATTCACAAATAGCATATAATTATTTACAAGATTCCAGCTAGCTGTGCTAGCAGTACTCCTTTCATCACAATTGTCATTCTAGGAGTATCCACTGTGTGTCAGCATGAATGAGATTCTTGACAGTCCTGCTTAGTTTGCAAAGGATCGCCTGCACTTCTCATTCAAAGACTTAGGCATACTGTCTAAAGCCTTTGTTGCTTTCTTAGTGCCTTTCTTAGGTAAAGTTTAGTTAATGAACATTCCATAGTGGAAAATATATCATTCCCAAAACTGGATCAAATTAAGGTGGCTCTGCCCAATGCCAGAAATCTAAACAACAAGCTGCTTGACCTTGAGGTACTCCTGCATTTGGAAGGCATCCAAATATATGTAATCACAGAAATCTGTTTTAAATACCCAGAAACTCTCCTTTCAAAGCTGTGTTTAGTGCTTACCTTGCCTTCAGTCCCAGTGGCAACTGTAGTGGCATATCCATATTTGTTAGTTATTATCGCCTCTAGAGAGGTACCCAGAGACCACAAATTGAACTTGCCACACTCTAAATCACAATAAATGAAATTGGCTATCAGTTTTTGCCCATTGCAGGACCCCTGCTATGACCCAGTAATCCCGGTCAGGTTCCTAAACTTCATAAATGAGCTCCCATTTTAACTATCATTTGAATGGGGTACCTACACCATCGACATAAGATATGCTCAGACTTTTTTATACGTAATAAATGAAAATTCAGTGAACCAGATTGCTACTAGTCCAACTAGAGGGCAAAATATTCTTGACCTTTTACTTGCAATATAGCATCATTGTGCACAACTCTCCTAGTAACTCCTTTGTCAGTTACGTCAGGCCATAAGCTAGCAACCTTTTTCCACAAACTATCTAACCCCCCTGAAGCCATTATACCAAAGTTCAGACTTCTAGTGCACAGATCTAAAATTCTGCAGTGAAGTCTCATAATCTACTTATAACAACATCACCCCAAACATTGCCTCAGCAGATAGATTTGCCAGGGAGTTTTATACAAACACAAATAAATGTATAGAATTTGCAAGCCCATCCAGCTCCAAATATAATGGGGAACTGAAAAGCAAGGCATCCTGTTGGTCCACTGATGTAATGACTTTTTCCTTTTTATTGTAGATTTTACTTAAAGAGCATAGAGCAGATCTGAAGACCCTCATGTCAAGGAAAATATTAGGAATTTGCATAAGAATTGTAAAAAGATGCTTAGCTCTACTAATGTAGCCCATGAACTCAGATTGTCATCTGAAGCCAAGGACAATAGAAAATCCTTCTTTAACTATGTTAGTAAACTGAGAACTGTACTCACCAATGTACAGAACTCTTACCGATTGAGAAAATGTACATAAACATTACCAATAGCCTACCAAATACATTTAGTGCAAATTTCTCTCCTGATACTAAATACATTTAGTGCAAATTTCTCTCCTGATATTACTTGCCAGAGCCCTATGATCCTTGTAGCTCTCAAACCCCCCATCATCCCTAAAGATCATGTAATGAAAGTGCTGTCCAAGACTTGGGCCACATTTTTCATGGGACCAGAAAATATACCAGTTGTTGTTTGTCTTCCGGCTTTTTCCCGGTAAGGGGTCGCTACAGCAGAACTCCGGTCCGCTAATGATTGGCAGTAGATTTTTAAGAAACGCCGAGGTGCCAGCTCGACACACAACCTTCATTGAAGGCACGCCCATTTACGCACGCATGTCTTTCGAACGCTACCCAACCGCGGGGAGGACATGCAGACTCCACAAAGAAGTCACTCCCAAGCCAAGCCAAGAATCGAATGGCAGAACCTCTTGCTGTGAGGTAACAATGCTACCACTGCGACACCAGAAAATATACCAGTATGTTTGATAAACAGTAGTAGAAGATGCCCTGGTGGATCCTCTGTATTAGCTATATGACCTTAGTGTGGGTGCAGGCTCAGTCCTGGAAGTATGCCATACAGTACTGGTGATGCCACTCTGTAAAGGTGGTCCTTCTAACAGTCCCAGAAACTGTAGGCCCATTAGGTCGATGAGTTTCATTTAGGTTCATAGGTAGGTACTAGGCTATCTGCCCGAGGGCATTTATAAGCTTAGCCAGAGTGTGTCGGCTTTCGCCAACCCATTGATTAATTAACTGAGCCTCTGTCAAGCAGAGCCAGTGAAGTGATCCCAAGGGTGTACTTTCTGTTACCCATCCACTCGTCAAGGCTTCTCTTTAAGAGTGTTAGTGAGGGGCTCTGCCTAATGTAGTTAGGAATTTTGTTCCAAAGCATGGGGAGTCTCTGTGACAGGAATCTATCCCTCCAGCATGTTCTATTTATTGTTGTGGCGAGGTTTAGCTCACTAGAGCGTGTGGCTGGCAGTGACTTGGATTTCTTTAGGTGGAGCATGTCCATCAATTCTGAGTTGGACATGGCTTTGTAAGTCAGGCAGAGATCATCTCTGAGTAAGCGATATGCCACTGAGTACAGCCGGAGTTTTTTCAGTCGGGCTGCATAGGACATATGTTTGAGGCCAGTAATCCCCTTGGTGAGGTGCTTTTGTGGTCTTTCTAGCTGTTGGAAGTGTCTTGTGAGGTGCATCCCAAATGGGGCATTGTACTCTATATGATGAGTCTGATGAGTGACGAGTAGAGGGGCACTATAACCTCTTTATTTCTAGATGCGAACCCCTTAGTATTTAGATGGGCCACATAGAAGGATTTCCTAACTACTTTGGCAATATGATTGTCAAAGGAGAGATTACTATCTACCTGGGTCCCCAGATCTCTTATTACCTCTTCTGTATTAAGGGGGCTGCTGCCTTTGTGGTAATTTGTGGGTGTTTTGTTTTTCCCAACAGGATGACTATGCATTTTTTTGGCATTTAGCTTGAGGCCATGACTTTGACACCAGGTGTCTGTCTCAGGTAAGGCCTTTTTGGAGGATGTCCGTGTCAGCTGGAGGGTCAATTATGGCTCCCCGTGTGCAGTCATCGGCGAACTTGGTTAGCCATAGGCCTCCTGTGTTTGCCTGTACTTCTGAGAAATATATGCCGAACAGTAGGGGTCCCAGAACTGAGTCTTGTGGGACACCACTTGTGACTGGTTTAGAGTCAGACATGGAGCTCGTTATTCTTACCGTGTGAGTTCTGTCTGTACGCCAGTTGACAACCTATCTTGTAACGTAGGGGTTTATGTTCAGGCTGGTGAGTTTTTCTATAATACCCGAGTGAGGAATGGTGTCAAACGCCTTGATGAGATCAAGGTAGGCTGTGTGAACCATCTTTCCCTCGTCTATGGCCTTGGTAACTGGCTCGAAGAAGTCAACCAGGTTTAGTAGGCATGATCTGCCCTTAACAAAGCCGAACTGGGTTGGGTCAAGTGTTTGGAGGTTCCCAATGTCTTTGTTAATGAGTTCCATGATGATGCCCTCCATAGTCTTGCAGACCAGGCTAGTCAGGCTTATGGGGCGATAGTTACCAGGGTCAGTTGTGGCTCCTCCTTTGTGGAGCAGAATAACCATTGCTGTGCACCATTCTATGGGAACGTAGCCTGTGGAGAGGCTGAGGTTGAACAGCGTGTTTAGGTGGGGGGTTTAGGCCAAGGAGCATACGACAGGCTTGAGTAACACCAACATTAAAATTCTCATTAATATAAATACACGTTTTGACTTTGTTAAAGGTAGATCCTGTCTAATTAACCTTATTAACTGCTTTGAGAATGTAACATAAGCTACTGACAGTGGTCACACTATAAACGTAGCTTACCTTGATTTGGCCAAGGCATTTGATTGACACCATCCCCCATGCTGGTATAACTAATAAACTAAACGTGTCACAAATAGATCTCTGCATGGTAAGATGTATAGCAAACTGGCTAAAAGATGTAATCCACAAGGTTTGGTTGGCAGGGTAAGCATCAGAGAACATGAAGGTGACCACTGGTGTCTTGTGGGACTCATTGCCGAGATCTCTTTTGTTTGACATTTACTTCTGTATCCTACAGACAAAAAAAAAAAAAACATGACAAGACCATGACAAACTAGTTTTGCAGATGACTGCAAGCTAGGAGTCAAGTTACCCATTTAATAATGAAGTGCTGTAACAGGAACATGTTAAGTTGTCATTCTCGCCTTCATTCTTGTTGGATGGGTTCGGAGCCGATCCTCGGCTCTGACTCAGCCTATACTATAGCTCGAGAGCTATTTTTACCGGCTCGAGGCAGCCCTATATCCCACAATACCATGCACTAAGTCCCCAGATCTCGTTTGCCGCTTCGCTGCGAGGTTGCCTTTTTTTACCGGCTCAGGTCAATAAAGGATTTTTTCAACAAGTTTCTAATTTTTTGAGGTAGTTTATTAGGTTATTTTCCCTACTTTTGTTCCCTATCGATATTATACTTAATAGTGTTTGTTTCGTAAGCCCTACCCACCCCTGTAGTTAACTTTTATAATCAGGCCTGCAGGCTTTAGTTTTTTTTCTGTTTACTCACCTCTGTGTGTGTGTGTTGTTGTTTTAGTCAGCCCCCTCATCTCTCCCTTGTGTGTAAGTGAGTGAATGTGTGTGCTGATTGAGTGACTGTCTTAGGGCAATGTCCAAAGAAATTAAGGTCTCGGGATTCAAGTGTGACTCGTGCTGTCAGAAAATGTCTCTCACAGACGGTCACACTTCTTGTGTCTATTGCTTGGGGCCTTTACACCTGCAGGACTCTTGTTCCGTTTGTCACGGATTTAGTTCAAGAGTCCTGCAGGAAAGGCGTAACAAGCTTATTCTAAGGGGCTTGTTAAAGCCTGATGACTCCCTGTCCAAGTCTGGCTCGGGGAAGTCATCAAAAACCGCCAAACCCTCGGCTCCAGCTTCTGAGCCAAGGGCTGGTGTTGTCGAGACGGCTCTGACCTCGGTTCCGGCTGGCTCCGAGGCGAGCAAAGTGGGTTCCGCTTCGAAACCATCATCGGAGCCAACCCCAGCGCGCAAGCACTCTAGGTCCCCTTCTTTAGAGTCCGTCAGATCGGCTCCGAGGTCCCCCCCTACTATCGGAGCAGAGTCATAGGACTCATTCATCGAGGTCTTCCAGGCTCTCCGATCACAACATCGAGAGGGTGGTAAGTAGACTCATAAAATCTCAGGCGCTGGCCCAAATGCTTCAGAGCCCATCTCACCAGACTGTGGCTCCTTCGATACAGTTATCCATTCCTCCTCCGACTCCTCTCTCGAGTTTGGAGCCGGAGTTCGTCGGCACCGTGACCTTGCCCACGTCGGAGCCGATACCCCCTCCTTCGGCTCCGGTGTCGTTGGCTCCGACCTCTTTATTGATTCCGTCCGTGGAGAGGTCCGGGCGCCGGGACTCCATTGTCGGCTCCGAGGGGGTGAGTGGCATCGGACCCTTGTCCGACCCCGCTCTCCCTCTCAGAGCTTTGGCTCTGGTTAGTTCGGCCCCGACATCATTCTCGGAGCCTTCTCTGTCGGTTCCGGGGGCGGTTCCGGCCTCTTCGGAGCCGGGGCTACCTTTGGTGTCTGATAGGGGAGCCTTCGAGGTGATGAGGAGTGTGCTGCACCCAGTGTCCACTCCAAGGTTAATTTCTGCGGCTCCTCCCTCTGTAGTGCCTGTTACGGTCTCTGGCCACCCTCCTGTACCCGACAGCAGAGATCCAAAGCGTAAGGTACCCACTTTGGGTGTCTCCTCCTCTTACGAGGGTTCCCCTGAAGTTTAAGGGGAACCCCCTAGGAAAAGAAAGTGCAAGAGGAAGCACATAGACTCCCCCGAGTCTGTCACATCGGACACCGACTTGGATGAGTCGGAGGGTTCCCCCAGATCCCCCTCTGAGGATGTCTCCTTTTCAGACATCCTGGAGATCCTAAGACAGAGGGGAAATTGGTCCACTCTCAAACCTTCCGAGGACAAGTCGGTTTACCTTGACGCCTTTGGATCTCACCCTTCCACCTCCTGGGTGTCTCCCCCTTTCGACCCACTAATGGAGGTAGTGGCTAGAAAGGCGTGGGCAGCTCCTGATTCAATGGAATCTACCCTTAGGAGGCCTTCTAAATTTATTTCTGCACCAGATGACAAATCCTTTCTCACCAAAGGTGTTTCAGTTGATGCTATGGTGGTAGCAGCAGCCACTAAGAAGGAATTAGCTGATCCTTCTGTACCTGTTCAGCCTCCTAACAAAGAGTCCAGGACCATGGACAGCTACGGCAAGCAGACCTTTGCTTCAGCGACATTTTCTATGCGATCGCTGAACTATTTATGTCATTTCACCCGCCTTCAAAGAGACTTGCTCACAGAGCTGGGTGAAACGGTACAGGATCCTTCTGCTGTGGGGTTTAAGGACAAAATAAACTCTCAGCTGGCTACCCTGAACTCCATTGTTAACTCCTCCATGCGACTAATCTCTTATGCAGCCAATGGAGTGAGTAGGGCCGCTGGCACAGGCGTTGCGTTGAGACGCCACACTTGGATGCGACTCTGTAATTTTGCTGACCCCTTCAAGGCATCCTTCACCAACAACCCCCTTTTACGGTTCGGAATTGTTCGGGCCTCAGGTGAAGAATACCCTCACCAGATGCGAGCAAGATGGTAAGACTCTCTCTGCCGTGGGAGTCTGTTTTTCCACGCCTTCTAGACCTTATCCTAAAGGACAGAGGGGTGGAAAGATGTGGTTCCGCAAACCACAGGAGTCGCGCCTGCCGCACGTGGTGAATAGAGGCAGAGGGGGGAATAATAACAGACGCCACCCCAGGGGCAGAGGGGGTCCACAAAACCAGGGTTCCAGGGAATCTTTCCCTGACCAACCCTTTTAGCATCCCTGAGAAGCTGCCTGACTGTCCACCTTCGGAGGCAGTCGGGGGAAGATTGTCTCTGTACCCGGAAGCCTGGCAATCCATCACTCAAGACACATGGGTACAGAAGATCATATCCGAGGGTTACAAAATTCCTTTCACTTTCCCTCCGGTACAACCGCCAAAACCACTACCAGACGTACCACCCGTACAAAGGGGTCAGGCTCAGCTAGAAATAAAAAAGCTGTTAAACAAAAGAGTCATCCAGGCAGTCCCAGCAGATCAGCTAGGATCCGGAATCTACTCCAGATTCTTTTTGGTACCAAAAAAGACAGGAGACTGGAGACCCATTTTGGACCTCAGCAGGTTAAACAACTATGTATTAAAGACAAAATTTCGGATGGTAACACTGCAGTCCATTCTACCCTTTTTGGGCAGAGACAACTGGATGTGCTCGTTAGACCTCCAGGACGCGTACTACCAAATAAAAATACACAGGCGCTCCAGGAGGTTTCTCCGCTTCCGGCTGGGAGTCATTTTCAATTCAGGGCCCTGCCCTTTGGTCTCACCACAGCCCCCCGGGTGTTCACCAAATGTTTGGCAGTGGTCACGGCTCACCTGAGACAAAAAGGATTCCAGGTGTTTCCATACTTAGACGACTGGCTCATTTCCGCTACCACCAAACAGCATCTCATAATGGCCAGGGATTATACTATCCATCTTTGCAACAGCCTGGGTATTTCTATAAATTTTGCAAAGTCCTCCTTGTCGCCTTGTCAATGTATAACTTTATAGGCGCCGTATTAAACACCACAGAAATGTCTGCAACATTACCACCTCAAAGAGTGACAGACATAAGGCGGAATGTTCAGCTTCTGTTTCAGCCCAGCAGAGTCCAAGTCAAGCTAGTATTGAAAGTGTTGGGCCTCATGGCGGTGGCGATTCTTCTACTTCCATTAGCCCGCTTCCACATGAGACTCCTTCAGTGGATGCTGTTTTCTCAGTGGTCCTTTCAGCAGCAGCCAATGACCCACAACATTTTGATAACACCATCTTGCAAGAAACATCTCTCCTGGTGGATGGTTTCCCCTCAGCTTTTTCAGGGCAGACCCTTTGTTCTCCCCCTCCAGTTGCCACTGTCACAACGGATGCCTCCCTGATCGGGTGGGGGGGGCATTATCAGGGCAGGATGGTCTAGGGCACTTGGCAACAGTCAGAATGCCACCTGCACATAAATGTCCTGGAGATTAGGGCGGTGCTTTTGACGTTGCCGGCCCTTCAGAGCTCTCTTCCCACGGGGACTATAGCAATTCAAACGGACAATATGTCTGTGGTGTGGTACATAAACAAGCAGGGCGGAACAAGGTCCTACCCCCTTTGTCGAGAAGCACTCAGACTTTGGCAATGGGCGATTTCATCTCAACGGTTTCTGATAGCAACGCACATCCCCGGGAAGTCCAATGTCATAGCAGACAGATTGAGCAGAACTATCCTCATGCCTCACGAGTGGTCTCTAAATCAAGCGGTAGTAGACGTAATTTTTCAGAAGTGGGGCCAGCCTTGCTGCGACCTTTTCGCAACTCCGCAAAACAGCAAGTGCCTCGACTTCTTCACACCTTTTCCTCTACCAGGCCAGCCCCTCAGAGACGTTCTTGTTCACGTTTGGCCCCGGGGTCTTCTTTATGCCTTTCCGCCCTTTCCATTGATCCCGCAACTGATTCAGAAAGCAACCGCATTGAGATCCAAAATGATCCTCATTGCCCCGTTTTGGCCTCGACAAGTTTGGTTCCCGTTCCTGCACAAATACCTACTGGAACAGCCTTGGCATCTGGAACCCCTTCCGGATCTGTTGACCCACCTCACGGGCAAGCTGCATCAGTCTCTACATTCCATCAACCTCACAGCTTGGTTGCTCCACTTCCAGCCATAGCCAGGCTTCCCCTTATTTCTCCTCCTGTTCGTGATATCATTCTGGCTTCCCATAAGTCCAATACTAGGAAGACTTATGCGAGTAAATGAAAGCGTTTTTCACACTGGGCACAAACTAGGTCCTTGGATCCTTTCCGTGCACCCATTCATGAGGTTCTAGACTTTTTGGCGGAGCTTTTTCATTCGGGGTCATCATCGGCCACTATCAGGGTACAATTAGCGGCCATTGCTAATTTTCATGTTGGACTCTCAGAAGCAAATATTATGTCCCACAAACTCTGTAAAGCCTTTCTCAAGGGCATTTTGTTGCTCAGACCTCCAGTCAAAGATCCACCCCCACAATGGGATTTGAATTTAGTTCTAACTTCACTAATTCTACCCCCTTTTGAACCAGCAGCTTCTTGCTCCCTCAAACTTCTTTCTTGGAAAACACTGTTTTTAGTAGCTATAACATCTGCCAGAAGGGTATCGGAACTTCAAGCCTTGTCTGTCTGTCCTCCCTATTTATTTTTTCATAAAGATAGGGTAACTCTCAGAACAAAAACCCTTCCTTCCTACCAAAAGTGTTATCGGAAGCAAATCTAAACCACTCCATTGATTTGCCCGTCTTTTTTCCCAGACTATACCAACAGGGCTTAACAAAAATTACATTCATTAGATGTTCATCGCCAATTACGGTATTACCTAGACAGGACAAAACAGTTCAGAAAGTCAGACTAGCTCTTCCTCTCTTATGCTGCAGGCAAGAAAGGGCTTCCAGTATCGAAAGTTACTCTTTCCAGATGGCTGACATCTATTATTACCCTGATCTATGAGTTGAGACACAGGCAACTACCCTCTAGGCCTAAAGCTCATTCAACCAGGGCACTATCAACTTCAACGGCTTTTCAAGCAAGGTTACCACTAGATGCCATTTGTGCAGCAGCTACATGGGCGTCCAAACATACCTTTATTGCCTATTACATGCTTGATCTAGCCTCCAGAAATAGAGCTGATTTTGGTTGCACTGTACTCGGGAGTCTGTTCCATTGAGCCACCCAGGACTAAGATGCTAGGGACGCTGTCCCATCCAGCAAGAATGAAGGCGAGAATGACAAGTTAACATTAAGAAGTTATGTCTTACCATAACGTTCCATGTTAGTTGTCTTCTTCTCGCCTTCTTTCTTGCGTCCCTCCCTCCTGCCCCCTAGCCTGGATAGACTCGAGGATCTGAGTCCTTCCATTTCTGGAGATACAATATGTTGCGTCCTTCATGGTATCCTTAGTGTACTAGCAGGTAACCTGTACTCGTAAAAAAAAAGGATTGTAATATTATTATTATAATATTACATTTTATACTATGTCTTAGCTTCCAAACGAGATCTGGGGAGTTAGCGCATGGTATTGTGGGATATAGGGCTGCCTCGAGCCGGTAAAAATAGCTCTCGAGCTATACTATAGGCCGAGTCGGAGCAGAGGATTGGCTCCGAACCCATCCAGCAAGAAAGAAGGCGAGAAGAAGGCAACTAACATGGAACGTTATGGTAAGACATAACTTCTTATTATGCATGCTTGTTGTATTGAAAATGGGCTTAAATTAAATGCTAAAAAAGGCAACATTGTCAAATTTGGCAGACAAGCCATCTCCCCAACATGTAGCATTGGCAGTACTTCTCTTCAAAATAAAAATATAGTTAGAGACCTGGGAATATGGGTTGATAATTCCCACTTCTTTGATCACCATGAAGCAACAGTGTTCAGGAAATCCTTTTTCTTGGTGCACCTGATTGTCACAAGAGTATTGTCCAAATCAAAGAGGTTATTCCCCCTGTATTCAGCACTATCAGACCAGCTGTAAAATACAATGCCCCCTTTGGGAAGTACCTCACCAGACATATCAAACAGTTGGAAAGACCCCAGAAGTTCCTACCAAAGTGGATGATGGGCTTAAAAATATGTGAGCTACCAGAAAAGGCTAAAAGCCCTGTCTCTCTATTCTGTGTCTTATAAACCCCTTAGAGAAGACCTGTACCTTGCCTTCCAAGCAATCAGGACACAGTAGTCCAAGATGTTTTGTACCTTCATAAATCAGACAGTCCTGCAAATACTAGAACAAGAGACCTAAACCTGCTTCAGCAGATCAGTAAAATGTGGGGGGGGGGGGGAGATTTGTTGCTCGTTGTCTTGGTCACTGTTAGAATAGAAATCTCCTGCATATAAAGCAGTATGATACACTATCTTCCTTCAACAGGACCTGGATAATTGGATGGGTATTCATAAAGCCATCCTGGGCATGACTTACATAGCCCTACTTGAGAAGAGAGGTACAGCCTTGGATAGAGACTGGCAGGGTGTAATGGTGGCAAGACCTTGGTAGCCTTGAACTTCCTATGATTCCTGTGAAAGCTCTTGGCATATGACATGGAAGTCTGATGACACTTAACTGGCTTAAGTCATGGAAGAATCCACATTTTAGATGTTGCACTTGTTTTGGGCATCTGTGGTTAATGCCCTACATGGCCGCTATGAAAGAGGTTTGCCCTCTTTCATGTCTACCACTGTCACTGATGTGTATCTAGTAAGTCCTCAGAAGTGTGGGGATAGAGGCTGACATGAATGCAGTGTGAGCAACCATGAACTTCATGAGGACCGTCATGGCATCCTCTTTTACCTCCACCATTGTCAAGTACTTGCGAATTTCCTCAATTACTCTCTGCAGCATTCTTACCATCTCTACCTGGTAGTCATTGGCAGTCGCCTGTACCTAAACAGTTTTTCAGTGTATTTGTGCCACAGAGATGATGTTGTTTTGTCTCTGGAGCCCACTGCCATCGACACATTTGGCTAGTATCCCTGTGGATTGGTTGCATAGTGGTAAATGAAAATCTGATGTCGTGTCTTCTTCCTGAGGTTCAGCATGAAGATGTGTTGAGTTACAGTGGGATTCATCACCTCTGGAAATGGCATGTGTCTGTGATGCACTGTCTGTGTGTCTGCCTCACCAGTTACAGAGCTGTTAACCTGTCTGGGGAGAATTGTACTGCCACTACACCTTGTGACTGTATGCCACTGTCCTCTGACCGTGTCATGAGTGTCAGAGTGATAACATCACCGTTGACAGCCATCTGACTGTCTGGGTTCAGCCCAGTCTATCATTGACGTTTCATGCTGTGACATACTGTGAACAAATAAGGGTTTCACTATATTATACCTCTTGTCAGTTTGTCAGTTCATCCCTTTACAAGTGTTATTACAGGTAGAAGTGAAGGAAATGCATACATGCCATCTGATATATCTTCTTTTAGTGTTTGCATTGCAGTTGCTGAAGTATTTCATGGAGAAAGATTTCAAATAATGTAGTTGTAATTCTGCCAACAAATAAGTGGCATGTGCTGCGGGGCAGCACTGACCTGCTGTAACACCTGTGTGAACATGGCATTTGCACACCAAGCTGTCTGTGCCACTTTCCATGTCATTAGCTGTCTTTGCACACAGTGCCAATGTGCAGTTTATTCCCTTTCTGCCTATATTTGCTTGCTCTGCCTGTCTAGGACCCCTTTTCCAAATAGATATTTTCCATGCCTTATGCTCCTGCTCCTCCACCTGCCTCCTCCCCTCCTTTTCTGTCACACTATATGCTGCTGTAGTACACCCTCTTAACCTTTAGATGAGGATATTCTCACCACTCATATGAATGTATAAACAAGTGTAAATGCATGTTTAAATACAAGTTTTTTAACCGTACTTAACTGTATCAATGATGTTACTCTTTATTAACAACTATTTGTAACTTTGTATGAATTAGTAACCTTATTGTTCTTTGCTTTATCCACGGTGGTGGTCCTCCGGTAGCGTTGTCGCCTCACAGCAAGACGTTGTCCCGGTCGATTTTCAACTAGAGCGTCTTCTGTGGAGACGTGCGTGAATGGGTGTACCTTCGTTGAAGGTTGGGCGTTAGGGCCGGCAACTCAGCATGTAAAAATCAACTGCCAATCATTAGCAGACCGGAGTTCCACTGTGGCGACCCCTAACCGGGAAAAGCCGAAAGACACAACATTGTACTCTGCCTTATACATGTCTTATGGCTTTGTATATCTGTGTTACTTTTTGGAGCTTTTCTTCCCAGGTCTCCGCTGAAAAAGGGCATTTTGCCCAGTCGGACATTACCCTGTAAACAAATGTAAATAAATAAGTAATGAATAATTAAGTACATCCATGATGTTATGTTTCTCCTCGGGGGAGAAGTTCTGTCTCCTTTATATTGCTCTTTGATGCTGCAGTATGTTGTCCCTAGGAGTAGCAAAGTCTACATTACTAACTGTAACCCTAACTTGATTCAAATGGGCACGATTAATGCCATATACTGCAGTGTTCTTTACTCAATGGTACAACTGCATTATTTTACTGACATTGTGCATTTTGTGTGTGTGTGTGTGTGTGTGTGTGTGTGTGTGTGTGTGTGTGTGTGTGTGCGTGTGCGTGCGCGTGTGTGTGTGTGTGTGTGTGTGTGTGTGTGTGTGTGTGTGTGTGTGTGTGTGCATGTGTCTGTCTGTTTCTCTCTCTCGATCTCGATCTCTGTAAATAGATCTGTAAATTGAAATCCTTGAGGAACTACAAGTGTGCCAGCTTGCACTGCATGTGAATTGTTTTTACTACTGTTTTTGCTACTTTTCTGAAAAAAAAAAAAAAAAATCTGCTTTTACTGTATTTGTATTTCTTCCTAATTTGTTTTGCTTTTGCGTCATCTTAAAAGTACTCAGTTGTATTTATTACTTCTTGGTGCAACTCATTCTAAGCCTTTTAGTTTAAGCACTTGGGCTTCAGACCAGTTGTTTTACATTAAGAAGGTTTGTGGTTTGCACTGTAGTGGCAGGGCAGGTAGCTTACATCCTTCTAAGTTGGGAACTGCTGATTGAGGGCTCAGTGTCAGCTATTCTAAAAGTGTATTAATTCTGGTTTAAGCACTTGGGCTTCAGGCCAGTTATTTTACATTAAAAGGGTTCGTGGTCTGCACTCTTGTGGGAGGAGAGGCTGGACTCTGCCCTTCTGAGCTGGGAATTTCTGGTTAAAGGCTTATAGTGCCTGCATATTTGAACTGCTTCTTACTGAAATTGGTACACCTTGTTTGCTGTAGCGTAGACTAGATCCAGGCCTGCTGAATCTAGTTTGTTTGTATAACTTAAGCACTAATCCAGGCATTCTTCAAAGTATTCAATTGTATTTATTACTGCTTGGTAGTAACTTGATTAAAGTGTAGCTATCATTCTAAGTCTTTTGGATTAAGCACTTGGGCTTCAGACCAGTTGTTGTACATTAGGAAGGTTTGTGGCCTGCACTGTGGTGGCAGGACAGGTGGCTTACATCCTTCTAAGTTGGGAACTGCTGATTGAGGGCTCAGTGTCTGTTATTCTAAAAGTGTATTAGTTCTGGTTTAAGCACTTGGGCTTCAGGCCAGTTATTTTACATTAAGAAGGTTCGTGGTCTGCACTCTTGTGGGAGGAGAGGCTGGACTCTGCCCTTCTGAGCTGGGAATTTCTGGTTAAAGGCTTATAGTGCCTGCATATTTCAACTGTTTCTTACTGTAATTGGTACACCTTGTTTGCTGTAGTCCTCTCTTAAAACCTAGTTGCCTCGTGGTTTTGGCGTCCTTTCAGGCTTGTTGGCTGTTGGTGAAGCACCCACCAAGAGGAGAAAACGCTGAGAGAAGAAAGGAGCCATTTTTGAGATTTTAAGTATTTTTCCTCTGTTTATTTGCTAAGTTTTTCTGCATAGTTGCCTAGTTTGAGCATTTTCTGGCTTGTTAAATTTGATTTCTGCATTAGTAGCTGTATTTAGAGCACAACCAAAAGCTGTTTACTGAATTTCCTGTTTGCACTTAATTTTAAAATCGTTTTTTCTCAAAACTTGCATATTTTCTGTCTTTGGCCTAGCACTCTTGTGTGGGGTCATTTACTGTACTCCCAAAAAAAAAAAAAAAAAAAGCTCAGCACTTGTCTTAAAAGCATCTTCTTTTCAGGTTTAGCACTTCTGTATTATACAAAGTCCCTCACTAGCGAACCCCCCCCCCAGGAGTACCCACTTCCTTACTAAGTCCTCTCTTATTCAGTTACACCCCTAACTTCTTAATTTCTCTAGCATGTCGAAGGGCCAGATGCTGGCGTCCTCCCCTGTCCAGTTGGTGAATCTGGGAATATTGAGGCAATGTTACAATTGCCTCATGTACACAGACAACCCTCTCCTCCTCCCACATAACACAAATACTTGCGAGAGATGCAGCTATTTGGCCAAACTGGAGGCTGAGCTCTCTCAACTCAGGACTGGCAAGACCAGACAGGAGGAGAAGGCAACTACACACACCACAAAACCAGTCTCACATAAAGCTATCACAACAATGAATCAAACACATAAACACACAAAGACATACTCGGTGGCTCTGAGCAAAAATTTACCTAAACAGCAGAGGCCTCCAAAGCAGACACCCAAGCAACTGCCACCTCATGACATACCACAGGCAACACATATACCACAAAATCAGTGTGCAAAGCAGTCACAGCCCTTAAGGCCAAATACAACACCAAACATACTTGTCATAGGTGACTCCATAGTCAGACACACTGACGTCCCACTCACCAGGCTGAATAAGGAGAGGGTCACAGTAAGCTGCCTATCGGGCGCTAGAATCCGCCACATAACACAAGCACTCGGGTCACTCCACAGCAAGTACAAATATGACACAGTCATTGTCCATGCTGGTGTGAACGACCTGAGACGCACCTCCCTGGACTACATGAAAAGAGACATAGAGGAGCTCTCTGATTATGTAGCCCAGGCAGGTATGACCCTGACCCTGAGCAGTATCCTTCCTTCACCAAGAATGATGCCACAACATAGAGACAAGATGATCAGCTTTAACAACTGGCTTAATTTCTGGTGTCATTCAAAGGGGATCCAGTGTCTGTCTGCCTGGGATGACATGCTTGACAAGCCACGCTGCTTCAAGGGACGGCTTGCACCTGTCACCCTGGGATTCCGGATATTGGCTAAGGCTCTTGCCACCCCCATAGTGCCTTTTTTAGGCAAGGCTCAAATTCTAAACCTACCACCCTAGAAAACAAAATGGGAAGAAACTAAGGGTAATGCTGCTCAATGCCAGAAGTCTAAATCTCAAAATGCACGCACTCGAGGCCCTTCTCAGTATGGAGAACATCGATGTCTGTGCTGTAACTGAAACCTGGTTCAAGGCTCCTGAGAGCACCCCGGCACTATCAGGTTTTACCTCATATCATGCGTTCCGGCCCCAAAACCCAGACCACACCACAAAAGGAGGGTGTATCCATATTCATCAAGGATACCCACACCTCCAGGTTGGTGGCAACGCACAAGCATCGGAAACCATCCAGGTGCAATTAACCATAGGCAAAACTGCTCTACAATTTGTAGCATGCTACAGGCCACCCTCTCAAACTCAGGAACCCCACACAGCCTTCCTGAAGACACTGGAGGGTATAAATGTATCTCCAAACACCATTATATTGGGTGACTTCAACTACCCGAATATAGACTGGGAACATTACTCAAGCCCCAACTTTTTAGCCCAAAGGTTCCTGGAGTTCATAAATTCAAATGCCATTGAACAACTAGTCACCGTTCCCACAAGAGGAGAAAATATACTAGATCTCATCATCACAAACATGGGGACAAAATGCTCCACACCGGAAGTATATCCCTCATTGGTGAGATCAGATCATAAACTAATCTCACTGGAAATTCACATCCTGCCCCCACCCCAAACAAAAAAGACCACAGTGAAGAACTTCTCTAAAGCAAACTTCACACTACTCAAGACTGGTGTGGTATCCTTCAAGGCCCCCGAGCCATTGGAAACCACAACCCAAGCTCTGAAGCCCTTACAAATGCCTTCTACGAACACCTCCAGGACTGCATGGATCAGGCAATCCCTAATAAAACCAAGACTCTTTCCACCAAGGGCAAACGTCCAGTCTGGTGGACCCCAGCCCTAAACAAACTTTACAATAACTCCCGCACGCTGTTACATGATAGCGCAAAATCCATAAAAGAAGACACCCTTGATCATTATTAGTAAAAAATCGAGCACTCATAAAATCATCCAAGGCCAACTTTGAGAGAAAAATTGCCATAGATTCAAAAGACAATCATAAGGCCTTCTTCAGCTATGTTAGAAACCTGGGTGGAAACTCCCAGATATGCTCAGAATTAGTCCAAAATGATACAAAAATCACTGAACCCACAGACATTGCCAACATACTGGCCAACAGGTTCAGTGCAAACTTCATCCCCCTCTCCCTCCCAAAAGGAGAGATAACTATCCCAGCAGAGTGCAGCCTCCCAGACATCTCCAATGCGCAGGTGAAAGCTGCTCTCTCTAAAGCTAAAAACACAGCATCAATGGGACCGGATGGTGTCCCCTGCTGTGTGCTACTCAATGAGGAACTAAACCCACACATAAGGCAGCTGTTTAATCTTAGCCTTACCACAGGATACGTGCCCAAGGAGTGGCGTACGGCAACTGTGGTCCCACTCCACAAAGGCGGTGCCTCTACAGACCCTGGTAATTACCGCCCCATAAGCTTAACAAGCCTGGTCTGCAAAGCTATGGAGAGGATCATAATGGAACTCATAAACAAAGACATAGGGGACTTGCAGACATTGGACCCGACCCAGTTTGGCTTTGTCAAGGGCAGGTCATGCCTTTTGAACTTGGTCGACTTTTTCGAAACAGTCACCAAGGCCGTTGATGAGGGAAAGGCAGTCCATACAGCCTACCTTGACTTTGCAAAAGCTTTCGACACAATACCCCACTCAGGTATTATAGAGAAACTTACCAGCTTAAATGTAAACCCATATGTCACAAGATGGGTTGCAAACTGGCTAAAGGACAGAACCCACAGGGTCAGAGTTGCTGGCACCATGTCAGACTCCAAGCCGGTCACAAGTGGTGTCCCACAGGGCTCAGTCCTTGGCCCCCTGTTGTTCAGCATCTACTTCTCAGAAGTACAGGCAAACATAAGAGGACTATGGCTGACAAAGTTTGCAGATGACTGCAAACTGGGCGCCATAGTGGAAAGTACATCGGACACAGATATCCTTCAGAGGGGTCTCACGGAAACTGATAGCTGGTGCCAGAGCCATGGCCTGAAGTTAAATGCCAAAAATGTATAGTCATACCCTTCGGGAAAAACAAGGTAACCCCAAGCTACCATATAGGTGGCAATCCACTAAGCACAGAAGAGGTTATCAGGGACCTGGGGACCCAGGTTGACAGTGGCCTTTCTTTTGACACTCACATTGCTAAAGTGGTTAGAAAGACCTTCTACATTGCCCACATGATCATGAACACATCCAGATCAAGTGAGGTCATTGTTCCCCTGTACTCTTCACTTATCAGACCAATGATCGAGTACAATGCCCCATTCGGGATGTATCTCACCCGACACCTGCAGCAATTGGAGAGACCCCAAAAGTTCCTCACCAAAAGGATAAAGGGATTCCAAAATCTGTCATATGCTGCCAGACTGAAGAAACTCCAGCTCTATTCAGTCGCATACCGTCTGCTCAGAGGTGACCTGTGCCTGACATACAAGGCCATGTCCAACCCGGAATTAATGGACATGCTCCACGTCAAAAAATCCAAATCTACCAGAACCACTAGAGCAAGCGACTTAAACCTTAGCACGGATATAAATAAGACATGCTGGAGGGATAGATTTGTCACTCAGAGACTCCCTATGCTGTGGAATAAAATCCTGGTCCATGTGAGGCAGAGCACCTCGCTGGCTCTGTTCAAGAGAAATCTTGACCGGTGGATGGGAGATCGTAGGTTTACCCCGGGAATCATCTCTGTGTCACTGCTGGACAGAGGCAAAACAAACTAATGGGCACAATATTTTTTAACATAAGGGGTGGCGTAAGCCACAAAACTTTGGGCTAGGCTTATAAATGCCTTAGGGCAGATAGCCTAGTATAAACCTATGAACCTATGAACATGACATATGTGATTCTAATGCTGTATGATATTGTTGATGGATGGAATGATTCTGTAGCCTTCAAGATGATTGATGTCATAGTTCATGAAATTCAAAATGATCTGTGCAGAATGTATTTGTGTGTTGTTATTGAAAAGTGCTGCTAGATCTGACAAACATGGGATGCCAATTGCAGCAAATAATACAAAACTTCGGACTTGGGTAACTGAACTTGCTAATTACAATTTGCCAGTTATAGTACCTTTAAGTCACTTTGTACACTATCCTTAAACTAATCTGACTTGAAATCTCCATTTTCTACCGCATGCTCTTAATATGTACTTTGTTTTAACTTTGGCATTCTGTCAGTCTCCTTAGAAATGCAGTAACCAGTAACCAGCACCACACAAAATGGTGCTGGTAATGACTTCTCAATAAATTGTTATTCAGTTACCGAAGTTCTAATGTAGGTGAGGCTTGTAGGCACACTGCGCTATGAATCTCATTAGTGCATGGATGTTCAGCTATAGCCAGTGCTGCATGCAGATTAACATGATTATGAACATTCATTTACAGTTATGTATGCACACCTGTCCTCATTTACAAACTTTTCTGCATTTTGTGCATTCTTGTGTAACCTTTTAGTTACTCATACTGCTTACCTTACATTAGGCATGGGTCACATTCTAGGAGTCTCAACATTTTATACAATAGCCACCATTTTGCTTTGACCACAACAGGGAACAATGTTTTCCATGAAACACACATTTTATTGTACCTACCACAGGAAGAGACTTAAAGCTGCAGCAGCAATGGTCTTTCAAAAGAAATGATGTGTGGACTGATTTGGTGGATGAGATGTCATACATGACAGGGATACCATGTACTGGTGAGCAATGTCCTCACAGGAGCAATGACCTGCACTTCTGACAGCCAGCTTGCCCAGTGGATGGCAGAAATTCAGGAGAGGTGACCAGTCTCATTCCTTCACTAGTATAACACTAATAAATTCTTATACCATATTTTTGGGTCATTTACTGTCAACTTTACACTTCATCTGTTTAAAATACGAAGCAGATAAAACTCTGTGGGTAGCATCAGTCAGCATACAGTAAGTTTTACTCAACTACTTTTAAGGAGTACTTCGTGTACTTTATTTTTATTTTTGTTTGAATTTGTTAACCGGGTAGTGTCTGCTGGCAAGTAGCCCATTTTCAGTGGAGGCCTGGGCAGGAAAAGCTCCATAACAGTAGTACAAAAAAGATTACAAAAGTTCTTACAAAGATTTACAAAAAATTTACAAAAGTTTAAGTTTATTCTGTTTTAAATATAAATTATTTCAGTGTAAAAGGTTATCAACTTATTGAAAACTTTCTAGCTTTGTACATCTTTACCTGTGCTTCATACATGTAGGACCACTTTGTGCAAGTACTATAGAAAGTGAAAACCCCACAGAAAAATATTAATGGGGGGGGGACATCACAGACAGACAATTTCAGTAGAGAGGAATGCATTGCTTTAGTTACTGGTGTAATTACAATTGCACACAAGCTGGGGGCATACTGTGATGATTTATACTGATTTATACTTTCTTTAAAGTTAGCTAATATAAAAAAGTACACTAGCAGGACTGCAGCTATCACAGAAAAGTAAATAGTACAATGAAGTGCAACCCTGATGTTTGTATTATAACATAAATGAAAGAACTTTGCTAGCACTACTTTGTTTTTCCTTTGTATTTTGCAGCATGGAAATAGAGAGATATGAAATGCCACCTGTGTCACAGGAGGCTGTAGTGGCTGGTCCCCAAAACCTGTACATATTTCTTGTACTATAAGATAAGTTGCTAGTAAATGTAAAATAATTTAACAAACGTTGCATTTTTAATTCCCCCCTCCATGTGTGTGTCGCCATCTACGGTATAGATCCAGAAGATTCTGGGACACTGACTGCGATCATCTACTCAATTCATGGAGATATCATCTCACACACACGAGCACGTTCAAGGTCTGCTTTGTCAGGGAAGTATAGTGGCTCCTCTCCTGCAGGCAGCAAGGGGCTTACCAGCCACCTCCCAGGACATCCCTAGTGGCAAGCTGTGGTAGAGGCTGTTATTGAGAAGCCTGTGGAGAATTGGTGGGGTTGTATGAATGTCTTCTGCAGTGGGTTCTCAACTTTCCCCCTGTAGCAGGCTCCAACCATCGAGCCACAGAAGTCTGCTCTCTTATCTTTCTGGTCTGCTTCTCCAGGCACTCTGAGGCAGGACTCTAAATGAGGGTTTCAAGGCCAGGAAGATTGCTATGTTGGTCCCAGACCCCATCACCAGGAAGATAGTTGTGTTGGTCCCAGGCCCCCATCACCAGTTATCTGTGCAGTCACCCTATTTTGTCATACTCTCCCATTATGCACCTCCATAATTCCTCCTTGTCACCACTTGTCCAACCTTTGTTTATCTTCTTCCCCATTTGTGAACCTAACCTATTTTATAGTCATCCACCTCTTCTGCCTTGTCTGTCCATGTATGTTAATTGTCAATCTTCCTCTCTTCCCTGGCTATCATACCTTCCCGTTATCCTTTTCCTTGTTCTGTTGCGTATTTCAGAAAAAGGGGTTCTATCCTCAACAAGAAAAAAGTATCCTCTCCCCTGCTGTGTTTTCTTCCTATACCATGCTGCTGTGTTTTCCTCGACTTCTGTTTAATGTTTTTTCCAACCTTCCTGTCTACCACCCTTTCATACTTACAAATGCAGTACACTGGAGTCCATCAGTGTACACTACAAAATAAGGTTGCTGACAGAGTGTTAGTACTAGCCAGTTGTGCTGAGCTCAGGTGTGCACAGCTTCTTGCACTTAGTTCTTGTGATATTATGCAAGTTGGCTCTCATCGGTGACCTTCATCAACATCTGATGGTATATCAGAAACTTAAAAAGATGCATAGGAGCTGTGCATGTGTGAACAATGTATGCACATACACAGCTGTTCCTGCACACTTCACCTAATTTACTCATTTTCATATTTGCCCCCTTTGCTTGGGCTGTTATTTGCTGGCTGCAAATATGTGAAAGCCATGGCTGCTAGTTTGTGTTTAGTGCATTTGCATATCCACAAGGTGATATTTGCCTTGCATTCTTGTACTATGCAGGACAGTGAATTCTACCTGTAGGCTTAACCATCACTGTCATTGTTCCTGAGATATATTTTTCATTGCTGTTGTGGGTGGCTCTGCCTATCCCAAGTGTCCTTTGCATAGGAGATCAACAAACATGCTGCAGAAGGGATGTAGTAAGGATTGTGAATGCTGCAAGTATGAATACGTAATATTTGCAGTATAAGCATAAAAGCACCATTGTTTCAGAGTACTTCTATGTCAAAGCACTAGGAAAATCTTTGTTTTAAAACAAGTCATGCCATTTGCAAACAGTACACTCTGATGTGGTGCAGACTTCCTTGTAGTTGTGCTGTATAGATATGCAAGGGACTGTTGGGTTCAGTGACCCCCACATTGGGAGTTCATCTGAGCATAGACTTCCCTTCACAAATATTTCAGTCTGTGTGACAGTGTGTGTTTGTGTTCTTTGGTGGTCAGTGTAGTTCTGGTACTTTGAAATTATGTGATCTTTTGTTTTTGCTGCCTGGTTGAAATGCTGCAACTTGTTTTATTACAGCACAGTTACACTCTCTTATTGTACTTGGTGTCGGTACCCTCTAAGCTGGCCAAAAAGGATCCACTTGGATTAGGGTCCACCTCATTTAACATACGTAAATAAAGAACTTCTTTTTACAAGTTTGAGGTGTTTTATATGTGATTCCCCAACTTTTGATAATAGTGACATTTGAGTTACAGAAATTAATCTTCACAAAATAATGGGTAATATAAGTAGTAACCCAGACTGCCACATACAAAGGCAACATGATTTAAGTATATATTCTTTTATAGATTCATAGGTAAGTGTTAAACAGTCAGTCCCCATTCAGAAGATGCAAACAGTCTCAAGGAGGGCAAGACAAAATAGATTATAGGGGAGAATTTGAAGCTGCCCATCCAGTTTTCTAAGTTCAACTTGAAGGTGGCAAGGGTGCTGTTCTGTTTGACATGCAGTGAAAGTTTGTTCCAGAGGTGAGGGATACACTGGGAAGTTAGTCTATTATGCATACTAATGTATCTTATTTATCTGTTGGTGAAGCTTTATTTCTTTTAACTGGGTATTTGAGGTACAATTTGATGGTTGTATCTTTCATGTTTTGAAAGGCTAAATGTGTATCCCCATGGAGGAGTCTGTAAGACTGTGAGGAGAGGGGGTCTGTGCTGATAACTAAGATTTTTAAGGACACTGATTTTTTTTAAGGTGTCAGGTTGAATCATATGTTTAGACAAATACATACCGAAAGGTGCATTACATTCAGTAACTGATTAGATGTGAGTAAAGGGGAATTAAGACGAGTTTGGATTTAGTGGAAATGCCTTTGGAAATTAGATGAGCTAGACAGAAGTCTTTCTGAACTACTGCAGAGAAGTGATGGTCAAACAATAAGGAACTGTCATGAAGAGTGCCTAGTTCCCTAGTGTGCGACTAGGGTTGGGGGTGTGGGACGTGCCACCAATATGCTATGAGAAATGTTTTATTTACTAAAATGACCTATGCTACATTTTCCCACATTTAATTTGAGGCTATATTTTTGTATCCGTTATTAACGTGATGTAACCCATAATGTATTAGAACAAGAACACTTGTCCATCGACCTACTTAACTGAATAAACTACTGGAAACTTCAACAAGGTGTCTTTTTTCTTCCCACAGGGAGGGTGTCAGAGTGTCTCCTAGATCTTCTAGCTAATGTGATTTTATCTGGACTTCTCCTTTATACTCTGTTTCATATTGGAACAGTTGTATATCAGACTGAAAAACAGCACTCTATTTATAGTTTGCAGACTTAAATAACCTTAGGCCAGGAGTGCTGGCCTGTAGGTTTGAGAAATAAATATCAAACACTGAGCCCTGTAGTACAACACTGGTAACTTTTTGCTTTCAGAAGTGTCACCTGCGAGGCTAGCTGTATCGATTCTCTTAGACAACCAGTTAATTAATTGTCCACTGCACATTGTAAGGACTTGTATTCAGAGTTACAAGTCTTGTGAATAATGCCTGCATGGGGAATAGTACCAAAGGGCTATTCCTTACCATTATGTTGTCTACTTCCAAGCTCCATCCTGGAACCTACATTGAGTGATTGTAGCAATTCTTAGTTCATGTTCAATTCTGGCTTTGTGTCCAGTTTTTGCACAATAGAGCTATCCCAGGTAACTCAAGCTGGGTAACTGGACAGCAGCAGGCCAATAGCTTATTGACTCAGTGATGCTGGGCTTTATGACAGGAACACACAGGCCAGTAAGGGCATGTACACCCCTCCCTCCATTAGCATGGGTCCCTGGTGAAGGTCAGATTAGGTTGGGTCCTCAACCCACTTATTGCTGGCAAATACCCATGCCCATTTGGCAGCATTAGTCAATGTAACCAAATCACCTAAAGCCATATTTTACATTACCGAGTGGCTAGTCCTGCCACACCATGCGGTCTGGGAACCGTGTTCTCCTGTTTTGAGGATACTGCACACCACAGTAGATGCCCAAAGTAGTTGGTCTGGACAACTCTTTCCCATTTAAGGCACCAACTAGAGTTTGTGCTGTTGCCCACAGTTCCACTGTTTGATGATTTTAAGATGGAAACACTCTAGCATGCTTTTTGGAGGTGGGAGGACCCACAGAGGGTGGGTCAAGGAGAGCACACCAACTCGAAACAGGCATTGGCTAGAGGTCAGACTTGAACATTGTATCTTGAGCACGGAAGGCAAAGACCTTAACCATTATACCAACCAGTTTCCATATTTTTGGCTTTAGTAGCTCTTTAAGTTCATACTCAGATTTGCACTTCCTAATGGTTCCCTTAAGCTGTTTACTAACAAGTGCCTTTTATAAGCACTGACCAATTTCTTTCTGTTTTTATATAATTCATAGACGTAGTCTACCACATGGTTTTTGTTTTCAATTTTCTCATTTATTTTTTGTGTGCTAAGAGATTGTCTTATCAATACAGCTCTTTAACTGTGAGTAGGAATCAGAGGCATAGGCGGCAGTTGTTGCAGTGGGAACCATCGGATGAAGATTGCAATGGAATTTCTATAGGTTGTCAAGTAACTGAAGATTTGCTCTAGATAAGTCCTTAAATGCAGAAGTATTTGCAAGGCAAGTACCACCAGTTTTAAAAGAAAAGGTCTCTAATGTTATTGTCTGCTTTACAACACAAGGTGATATATATGGAGATGTGCAAGAAGTGGCCATATTTGTGAGGACGATCAAGGATATTGGCACCGCTAGTATGATAGTTAACTCTTTGTAAAACAGTATTTACATTGTCAAGAAAGTGCTATGCATACTGCCTGTTGGCAGTATAAATCAGCCAGTGTATTGATGAAGGTCCCCAGTAGAAAGGTGTTGGGTTTAATGGGGATTTCAGCTAATGTGTTTAGATAGCTGTTGTGCTCAGACAGAAATGCAGAGGATGTTCTGTGACAAGCTATGAAGTGATGATTAGTCTCGTTTATTTTGATTTGGACATCTGAATGTTCAGATGTGGTGTCCTGGACAATCTGTTGTGAGGTGATGGCATCTTTGACAAAGTCAATGACATCCTTGACAAATAGTGATACTCCTCCATAACTGCCATTAGGTCTAAAGTTGCGATAAGCACTATACTTAGAAAAAGGAGTGCTTTCATGCTCTGAAACCATGTTTCTGTAACTACACATATATGAATGTATTCAAGGTGCAGGAGAGCCTCAAGCTGTCTTTCTATATCACTGTTGCAGTATTCTTTACTATAGGGATCTCCCACCTAGTGCAGCCCAACGCTTGACCAGTATACCAAAGCCTTATGATCTTGTATGCACCGTACATTACACGTATGTTCCCCTCACAAGACGTAGGTCACAAAACTGATGTACAGATCCAGTTTACCCAGAACTTGTTGCCACCAATCCGAACGCCATTATCACTTGTCAGTCTGAATGCTTTGTTGCTGTGCTGAATAATTAACTGTCATGTAAGTGCCCCATTTTTTTTTTTTTGGTCTTGTATTTTATTTTGCTTAACAAGAGTTCATGTCATTCAAGAAGGTAAAATGTCAGTGTGGGAGACAGATTCACCATAAGGATCATCACGAACAGTGTCTCTCTTATTTGGGTGCTTCCCACGACCATACCTCTTGTAGTATCTGTAAAAGATGTTTGTGCCTATGATACCTATGATACTTGGAAGTAGTTTGTCTTTCCTGATCATCTACCTTGAAAATCAATGACTTAAACAGTTAGCCCATATTAGCATGGCAGAATCCATTAAATCCGAGATATTCCTGCTTGGTAAGAAGGCCAAGAAGTCTTGGCCGGATTCTGTAGCTGTCAAGCCTCCACTGGACATTCCTCTAGAAATAGGTAATAGCTCTGTAGGCTGTTCAGTGTCTACATTGGTTTCCTCTGCTGTGACCCTTTTGGTGGCCAACATGGATTTGTCTTTTCACATGTCCTGTGAGGCTTTGCAGGCATCTGTTCCAGACACCGAGGGGGAACCGCAATTGATTATCGGTATTCCACAGATATTGGTCAGGGAGGAGATTCTGGGTGCTTCAACAAAGTATTAGTTTAAAGGTGTGCACACTTATGCAACCAGCTTATTGTACGCTTTTTTATTTTTTTTTTCCCCTAACAGATGTTTGTTTTTCAATTGAATTGTACAGGTTGTAGATCACACTGAAGGTGGGAAAAGTTTTGAAATGATTTATTGTGGTCTAATTTTTTTATATCACAAAAACCTGGCATTTTAACAGGGGTGTGTACACTTTTTATATCCACTGTATGGTTTTCTTACATCTATCTTTTGAATTGTTGGTAATGGGTGATCCCATGTGATGTAGACTTCATCATTTTCTATGATGCTGTGTGGCTCATGTTTCCAATGTTCTTCAGCTACTTCAATACCATAATGCTTTTAAGAATTTCCAGTGCAACAGTCTTTTTCACATTATTATGCCTTTTAGTATACAGTCTTTCTGCTATTAGTGTGTCACAGTCAGTAGCTAGGTATGAGATTTTCCAGTCCTGCTTTACAAAACCTACATTTGTGTGTTTTGTTTCTCCCACATGTTCAATGGACATCGTAAACCAACGTGTGTGTAGCCAACTGTCTTGGGCCACCAATATTAACCTTTCATCTTTTAGTTTAAATTCGCCTGCCCTTAACCATTCCTGCATTGTATCTTGATCAACATGAGGTTCTTCCAGAAGTTTTCTATACTTGCAACTATATTTATGCATTTTCCACATTTCTTGCCTTCTCATCTGATCCTTCACCTTATGCTCTTTCTTTTTTTTTTTTTTTTTTTTTGTTTGGCACATTCAGTTGGAGCATGATTTTTATTTACTTCTGGTTTGATTTCCATTCATGCTTGATGTCGGTGTGCTTGTGTAGACTAAGCAGGGAAGTCGTCTTAGATTTATTCTCCTCTTGTTTCAAAACTTTCACTATGTTTGGGTCCTGTGAGGTCAGCAGATGTGTGCAGTCCCACGATTGCAGGTCTATACATGTAATCAGTTTCAAGGAGGTCCATACTTCCTTCGGAAAATGGAATATGTAATATTGATATGCACTCATGTTTTATAAATCATTTGGTGAACATGAAACATCATTCTTGTTTTCCTGTCTAATCTGTCCAACACTTTTTGGGGCCAGTCAGTCACTCCAAAACTGTAAGTTAGGATAGGAAGAGCAAATTAGTTTATAGCTTGAATTTTGTTCCTTGATGTCAATGCTGTTTTCAGGATTAATTTAAGTCTTCTAAAAATTTTCGTACTAATTTTGATTTGCATTTGTTCATGCTTTATTGTTGATCCTTCATCAGTTGCCAAATATTTATATACTCCCTCTTGCTCAAGTTCTTTCATATCACATTCTTGTCCCAAACTGATGATCTGATGTTGTCAGTCTTCATTCATTCTTGACAAATGGATTTGGTTCTGACCTCTCGGAACAGACTCTATTGTTATACAGCTCGTGCCAGCCAAAAATGTCTCGAGCTAAGGTTCTACCCATAACGCCCATCTCTCCATTACTCCAGATCTTGTTTGCTGCTCTGAAAATTAGACGCGTCATCCGATACTCTCAGCTATGTGCCTTAATTATTTTCTGTTAATGATTTTTGCTAAATTCTATCTGTATTACTGTATTTGATGTCTTTTCTCCGTTTTCTTGAGTGTGTGCAAGTGCTTTCTGTAGTAATCTGCCCACCCCCTTTACCTAACGGTATTTCTCACTGTCATCGTTGGTACCTTGTTTTACCTCCCATTTCCTTTTACCTTTTGATAACTTTTGGATACCATCGTTGGTATCCTTTCTCTTCCTTTCCTTACCCTTTTAGGTAATTTGTTGTATGCTATTGTTAGTAGGCCTTTACTTTAAAAAAAATTGTCTTTGCCTTCTTTATCTGTCTGTTTTGTGTAAGTGTGAACTTGAAATGGCAGATAAGCAAAAAGGGACATCTAGATTTAAACAATGTCAAGACTGTGGCAGAAAGATGCCCAAGTCAGATGGGCATCTTTCCTGCGTATATTGTTTGGGTGCACCCCATCTAGACACTGCATGTAAGACTTGTCAGAGTTTCAGTGCCCGTACACTGGCAGAGGGATGCAGTAAACTTATTTGGTAGGCTTACTAAAATACTCCTTCAAAGACGCTCTAAGTCTGAGATGCCTAAATTGTCAAAACCTGACTCTAAAAAGAGAAGCCATTCTCTTCCAACCTCACCATCGGCACAAGACTTAAAATCGCATAAGTCGCCGGTTCCGTCTGTGTCTTCAGAACTGAGGACAAAGGTACCTAAAATTACTGAAAAATTACCTTAGGCACTAACGGTTCAGTCTTCATCGGTACCAACTGTTACTGCACTGATACCGAGTACTTCGGCACCAACCATTGCTTTGGCGAAATGACCTCTTCGGCACCAACAATTTCTTCTGCACCAGATTCACTCACCTGTCATTCAGTTCTAGATTCCCCCTCTGCACAGCAACCTATGCCGCCAAAAGTTGAGACATTTATACCTCCCAGGACTAAGTATTCCCCTCTGTGGACCCATTCCTTGGTCATCTACCCAGCCCTTTCATTGATAGACCAGAGTCTCCCTTGGAAATGTCGATCTGTTCTTCCAGAAGTCTTTTTGAAGTGGACATAGTTAGATTGGTGGACCAGCTTTTGGCAGCCAGGGGTCTCCCCGCACCTACACAGACCTCTCTCCCTCCTGGAGCCAAGGCATATTCTCCAAGGACTCCACCAGACCTTCCTCCTTCTTCCAAGGTTTGGAGCCCACCACTTTGACTTTCCCGGTACCAGCTGTTTCTATGCTGATGGTGGACCTTACCTCAGTACTGGGGGTCATCTCCGATGTCCTCAGCACCATTGGATCCATTGCACACCCGGGACCATGGTGTGGCTGTCTGTCCTGAGGGTTTCTGTATGGTTCCAGCTGTTTTTACGACGCTGTCTTTGGCTGTCTGTACCATGGTGGTTTCAAACCTTTCCCCAGCTAATGTTCTGGATAGCGGCTCATCGGAGTGGGTTGTGAGCTCGGTTCTGAGGTTGTCTTTCTATGTTCCAGGCTCCCATCCCTCTTCATGTGGGCCTGCCTTTCAGATCATGGAGAATACTTTAGTGTCAGCAGCCTACCAGCTGGCTCATTCCACATTGGAGTGCCACATTTATGTATCCTATGATTAGCATCTGTCACGTCTGGACAGCGGGCACAGGAGCTGCAAGACATCCCTGTTCAGGGTCCCTCCTTTTAGGAATCTTCTTCAGAAATTCCTTCTGAGGAGCCACCCTGTAAGAGGACTTGCAAGTAGAAGCATCTGTCATGGAAGTCACAGATTATGATGAAGGGGAGGTTTCCACCCTGGTCACCTCCCTGAAGATATCTCCTTCTGAGACATCCTAGAAATCCTGAAAGAGAGGAGTGATTGGAAGTCTTTAAACTCATTTTCTGAGGAATATGTGTTTTTGCAAGCTTTTAGTGCCCACCCATCTACTTCCTGGGTGACCCCACCCACAGACTGTCTAATTAAGCTGATTGTTCAGCAGGCGTGGAAGGCTCCTGATTCCATAGAGCTCATTCCCCGGAGAACATATAAAATTTTGACTGCCCCAGAAGACCAACCTCGTTAGACAAAAGCTCTAACAGTAGATGCCATGGTGGTGGCCATGACCCCCAAAAGGGAACTCACCAAGGAGAGTTCTACTGTCCATCCTCCAAACCAAGAGTCTCGGACGATGGGCAGGTTTGGGAAGTGGGTCTTTGCATCATCAACCTTTGCGGTTAGGTCCTTGAATTTCTTGGCACACTTGATTAGACTCCAAAGGGATTTGATAACTGTGCTTTCAGACACACTTGCAAGAGCTGTGTCTGATGGGGTTCGGGATAAGGTTCTCTCACAGCTTGCCACCTTGGAATCTATCTTAAACTCTTCCATGCAGCCCATTGCTCATGCAGCTGAAGGGACACCTAGGGCATCGGGTACAGGCATTTCCATAAGGTGCCAGGCCTGGATGTGCTTCTGCGACTTCCCGGAGCCTTTCAAGTCTTCCTTCATCAATGCTTCTGTTGACGGTTTGTCATTGTTTGGCCGTAAAGTCAGAAACACACTAGCCAGGTGTGAAAAAGGTGAAAAGAACCTTTCTGCTGTGGACGTTTATTTTTCTACTTCTCAATGATCCTATTCTAAAAATCAGAAGAGTGGGAAAATGTGGTTCAAGAAATCCCAAGGGGCTTTTTGTGACTCGTGGTGAGTACTTCCCCTGGGGCAGAGGGGGCAACTCCACTGGAAGACACCCTACCCATGGCAGAGGAGGCCTGGGTGATTAGGGTTCCAGAGATTCCTTTTCCGGACAACCCAAGCGGTGCTCCAGAATGGAGGCCCAATTGCTTACTTCTGGAAGCAGTTGAAGGAAGATTTTCACTGTACCAAACAGCATGGCTCACGATAACTTCAGATACTTGGGTGTAAAGAATTATCACCAGAGGTTACCACATTCCCTTCAGTCTCTTACCAAAGTTCCAAAAGCGAATCCCCAAAGTTCCACCCAGTTGGAGGGATCTAGCAGCAGTAGAAATTCGAAAGCAGCTCGAAAAAGGAGTCATCCAAGAAGTCCCACCAGGCCAAATAGGATCTGGATTTTACTCAAGATTCTTTTTAGTGTCAAAAAAGACAGGGGACTGGAGAGCAATTCTAGATCTCAGCCTGCTGAACAAATTTGTACTACAGACATAATTCCAGCTGGTTACGGTTCAGTCTTTTCTTCCCTTTATGGAGAAGGAACGATTGGATGTGCCGATCTTCAGGATGCGTATTACCACATAAGGGTAGACAAATGCTCCAGAAGATTTCTGCTTCTGGCTAGGACCCAGTCATTACCAATTCTGGGCACTGCCCTTCAGTCTCACTACAGTCCCCAGGGTGTTCACCAAATGCATGGCAGTGGTAACAGCTCACTTGATACTATGAGGATTCCACGTGTTTCCATATCTTGACGACCGACTCCTCACAGCCCCTTCCAGGCATCTTCTGGTTTACGCCACAGACTTTGTGCTGCACTCGCTGAGGCATTAGGAATTTCAATCAACAAGGAAAACTCACAGTTGTCACCTATACAAGATCTAGAATTCATAAGAGCAAGACTAAATAAAGTTTTTTGTGTAGCCTCCCTCCCCCTCCACAGGCTGATAAAGCTAAGGTCGCAAGTTCAAGCAATCATTTTCTGAAACAAAGTTTCTGCTTGCCTGGTACTTCAAACTCTGGGAACCATGGCAGCAATTATAACCTTAGTACCTCTGGCAAGATACCACATGAGGCTACTTCAATGGCTCTTGGCATCCCGATGGTCAATTTTAACTCACCAGATGTCTTATCCAATTCTGATAACAAATCGCTGCAAAAAACATTTATCCTGATGGAAGAAGTTAAAAGAAAATCTATGGGGTCACACTTTTTCTCCCTCTCTGCCCATAGCCATAGAGACCATGGAAGCTTCCAAGATAGGGTGGGGGGGCATTATCTGGGAAGTACTGTTCAAGGCATTTGTTCCCCAGAAGAGGCCAATTTGCACATAAACATCCTAGAATTGAGGGCAGTGCTTTTAATGTTGCAAGCGTTCCAGTCTGTTCTTTCTTTGAGGACAGTTACAATCCAATCAAACAACATGTCGGTAGTCTGGTACATCAGCAAGGAGGGGGAACCAGATCGTACCCACTATGTCGGGAAGCCCTCAGGATGTGGCAGTGGGCTATCGCTTCCAGCCGCTTTCCGCAGCACATATCCCGGGAAACTGGGCAGATTGGGCAGATGCATCCTGCCTCACGAGTGGTCTCTCAGTCACAACATAACGATGAAGATCTTTCGTCGTTGGGGCCAGCCTTGCTGAGATCTGTTTGCCTCTCTGATAAACAACAAATGCAGCAGCTACTTTGCCCTAATTCCTCCTTGCAGGGAGTCCTCAAGAGATGCACTTCTCGATTGGCCCCTGTGACTACTTTATGCCTTTCCCCCTACTCCACTTATTCCCCAGTTTTTGAGGAAAGCCCAAAGGTTGAGAAACAAAGTAATTCTCATTGCACTCTATTCACCCCACAAAGTCTGGTTCCCCTTTCTTTGGCCTCGCGTGGTTCTACGCCCTTCGATTCTGGACCTAGCTCCAGACCTGCTGTCTCACCCACAGGGCTTGCTGCTTCCCACTCTCTAAAATCTCAAGCTGACGGCTTGGTATCTCCAATTCCAGAATTGCCAGGCAGAATAATTTACCTTCTTCTGTACAAAAGTGTCTTCTGGCTTCCCATAAACCTTCCAGTAGGAAACTTTACCTTAGCAAATGGGAAGGATTTTCGATTTGAGTCTGTATGAACAACATAGACACCTTTTCAGCATCAGTTGATAAGGTCCTGGAGTATTTGGCATCCTTATTTGAATCAGGAGCCTAAAAACTGCGGTGGTGGTGCTGAGGTAGCATTGTCGCCTCACAGTAAGACATTGTCCTGTTCGATTCTCAGCTAGAGCGTCTTCTGTGTGGAGACGTGCGTGAATGGGCGTACCTTCGTTGAAGGTTGTGCGTCAGGGCCGGCAACTCTGCATGTAAATATCTACTGCCAATCATTAGTGGACTGGAGTTCCACTGTGGCGACCCCTAACTGGGAAAAGCCAAAAGACGCAACAACATTTGAATCAGGAGCCTCTCCTTCTACAATTAAGGTTCAATTAGCAGCTATTTCCAATTTTCATAATAGATTTGGTGATCATTCCTTGATGTTTCATTGTTTATGCAAAATTTTTCTTAAAGGCGCTTTACATCTAAAACCCCCATTCAAAGATCCTTTAGCACCATGGGATTTGACTTCAGTTTTACAATGTCTAATTTGACAGTCCTTTGAGCCAGCAGCACTTGCGACCTCAAAGTTTTATCTTGGAAAACCCTCTTCCTGGAAGCTATCATGTCTGCCAGGAGAAATTCTGAATTACAAGGTTTATGTGTAAAGCGCCCTTATATCATATTTCACAAGGAGCGGGTGTCGCTAACAACCAACTCGTCCTTCCTCCCCAAAGTGGCATCAGAATCTAATATTAACCAGTCTATAGACTTGCCAGTTATCTTTCCAAATTTTTATAACAGAGGTGAATACTGTTTACATTTGCTGGACGTCCACAGACAATTACGTTTTTACCTAGACAGAACAAAATCTTCTAGATAATTGGACCAATTATTTGTATCCTTTTCAGGACCCAGATTAGGTAAACCGGTATTAGATGTTACTTTATGAAGATGGCTTGGAGATTGTGTCACATTTGTCTACAATCAGAATACACTCAAACAACCTGCTCCAGTTAGAATGCATTCCACCAAATTTGTTTCCACTTTAGCTGTCTTCCATTCCAAGGCCTCTGTGGAAGAAATGTGTAGCTGCAACATGAGCTACTCCTCATACCTTTATCAGTCATTACAAATTAGATATGGTCTCCAGGGGAAGCACATCCTTTGGCTCTATGGTACTCAGGAATATCCTTCCTTCCTTAGGGCCGCCCAGTATCTAAAGTAGCTTGGGACTCTGTCCCATTTGTCAAGAATGAATGAAGATTGGCAACATCAGATAAAGAAGTTATGTCCTTACCATAATGTTCCGTGTTGTCGCTCTCCATTCATTCTTGACATCCCACCCTCCTCCCCCCTCTGAGTGACTTCTGGAGGATTGGACCTTGTTCTGGGAGGTTATAAGGCTATACCTTAGACGGGGCTTCTTTCATTTCTATACTAGGCTGCAAAATCGATCTGAGGTAATCGGGAGAGTGGCATTGTGGGTAGAGCCTTAGTTCGAGAGTTGTTTTTGGTTGGTGCAAGCTGTATAATGGCCGAGTAGGTTCCAAGAGATCAGAACCAAACCCATTTGTCTAGAGGGAATGAAGACTGAGAACACAGATGGAATGTTATGGTAAGGACATTACTTTTTTTTTCTTGGTGCTGCAGTTTTCCTGCTTTAAAGGTTGCTTTTGCACACTTATCAAGATCAAATGATATTCTTATATCATCTGAAATCATCTTGACTACTTGCAGTTGTGCTTTCATTTCCTCATCTGATGAGCTATACAGTTTTAAATGATTGACAAAGAGGTGAGAAGTCTACACTTTGTTTTCTAGTAGCCAAATTATAGCCATGGCTTAATCTGTTAAGTAGACAGCTTAATGTGTTAAGGGCAGAATAGTAGAGATGACAGGGAGACACCTTGGAATATCTCTGTGGATTTTTATCCCTGGAATAATAATTTGTCCTTTATCATGGCTAAATTGCAAAGTGGTCTGCCACTGTTTCATGGTCACTGTGATGTAGTTGATCAGTGTATGATGCATCTTACATATTTTAACCACTCTTTTATCCATGGATGTGGGATACTATCAGATGCTATTTTTTAGTCAATCCATGCCATACTTAGATTCTTCCCCTTTTACAGTTCTCCATTATGACTTTATTTAGCAACAGATGATCCTTTATTCCTTTATTCCATATTATTTTCTTTATTTGCCCTTTTGTTCTATTGCCATAATTGAGTTTTCTTCTGAATGAGTATAAGTTCTGTTTGCATCAATTACAGTGTGTAGTTTATACAGGGTTGGAAAGCAAGTTATTGGCCTATAATTTTTAGGGTAGGTTGCAGGTTCACTGTTAAGTAGGAGCATTGTTTTTCCTGTTGTTAGGCAGGTTAGTGTCTTTTCTTGGTGCACATATAAATAGTTCTTGCTCATGGCTAAATCTTCTTGTAAAGGTGTTGATACTTTTAACCAAAAGTTAGGTACTGCATCTAGGCCTGGTGTTTTCCAGTTAGAGGCTTTGGTACTTGCGTATTATCACAACCACTCTCCAAACCAATCGCTGTTGCTGTATTTATATGTCCATAACACTTTTTCCCCGTTTACTTTTGTTACATTGTACAATGCTCTGGTTTCTACTTAGTAATTAGGCAATGTTTTGTTCTACTATAACATTTTTGCAATTCAGTATTATTTTTTGGGGGGTGGGTACGTTATAAAGCACACTCCATGATGGCAAGCGTGATTGTGATAATTACTGCAGTTACCAACCCTGCTGTTAAAACATGACAGCTTAGAAACACGCTTACACATAATGAATTTCAGCATACCTAGCTAGACTCATAAATTTCCTTACCAGCTTGTTCTCAGGACATGTATTTGTATGTATACATTTTCTCTGCCTTGAGGCAAAGCCCATTAGAGAGGCTTGCAGTGCTGTTAAAATAACACACACACACAATTTCAAAAGGAGACCTAACTGCAATGAACATTTATGGATTGCACGCCTTACTGGAGCTCTACATGAAGTCAAGTGAAATGCTAGCAAACCACATGTAAATAAGCACTTTAATGCAGGGGCGGCTCGTCCTATCGGACTGCCGGACTGCAGCCTCCCACCTACAAAATAAAACAAAAAAATATCTGTGAAACAAAAAATTTATGGCTGCCTTACCGGCAGTCCGGATAGGGACAAACAGGTACCCAGCAAGCATTGCTGTGAGATACCATGATTCTGTGCGGTGACAACCGCACCACCCAGAGGAGCTCCGGACTGCTTCAGCCGCAGTCAGAGCCAATAAGAGGACTGAGCGGCTCTCGCAGGACTTGTGAGACTTAGTGCATGCGTGGGAGTACTGATCGGTCATTTGGTGAAGGAGGAGCATGCAGGATTTAGTAGCAGCAGCATGCAGGAGTTTACTTGGTCAATCCTGGATTGGATGTACCGGCCTGGTCGTATGCAGGAGGAGTCGGTGGTCGCTGGATTGGGTCGTGCAGGAGGAGTCGGTGGTCACTGGATTGGGTCGTGCAGGAGAGCGAGCTGATTGCTGGGCTGGTAGGAGTGTGTGCGGCCGGGTCGTCGTATGCAGGAGGATTTAGTAGCTGATCGGCTGGGTCGTATGCAGGAGGATTTAGTAGGTGGTCGCTGGATTGGGTCATGCAGGAGAGCTGATCTCTGGGCTGGTAGGAGTGTGTGCGGCCGGGTAGTAGCTGATATGGTGATCGCTGGGCTGGTAGGAGTGTGTGTGCGCGTGTGAACGAAAGAGACAGAAGGGACTGTGTGTGTGTGTGTGTGTGTGTGTGTGTGTGTGTGTGTGTGAAAGAGACAGAAAAAGGGACTGTGTGTGTGTGTGTGTGTGTGTGTGTGTGTGAGAAAGAGACAGAAAAATGGACTGTGTGTGTGAGAGAGAGAAAGAAAGAGACAGAAGGGACTGTGTGTGTGTGTGTGTGTGAGAGAGAGAAAGAGACAGAAGAAGGGACTGTGTGTGTGTGTGTGTGTGTGTGTGTGTGTGTGAGAGCGAGAGAGAAAGAGACAGAAGAAGGGACTGTGTGTGTGTGTGTGTGTGTGTGTGAGAGAGAGAAAGAAAGAGACAGAAGAAGGGGCTGTGTGTGTGTGTGTGTGTGTGTGTGTGTGTGTGTGTGTGTGTGTGTGTGTGTGTGTGTGTGTGAAAGAAAGAAAGTAACAGAAGAAGGGACTGTGTGTGTGTGTGTGTGTGTGTGTGTGTGTGTGTGTGTGTGTGTGTGTGTGTGTGAGAGAGAGAGAAAGAAAGAGACCGAAGAAGGGAGTGTGTGTGTGAGAGAGAAAGAAAGAGACAGAAGAAGGGACTGTGTGTGTGTGTGTGTGTGTTTGTGTGTGTGTGTGTGTGTGTGTGTGTGTGTGTGTGTGTGTGTGTGTGTGTAAAATGCCCCAGTTATTATATACTGGTGGCTAGAGAACAAATGGTGTTGGGTAGAGATACTCAGGCTTTAACACTGTACCTTGTATGCAGGTGTTAAGGACCTGAATTCCCTACCCACCACCATTTGTAAAAAAATTGCAGATTTTTGCCTCCTATTTGATCTGATCTGTTCCTCATAATATCTGTGGTTTCTAAATGTTGCAATGCTTGATATTTGATGGTGCAGTGGTAGTATTGTTGATTTACGGCTGCAGGTTCTTGGGTTTGATTCTTGGCTGTGGTGCCTTCTGTGTGGGGTCTGCATCTTCTCCCTGTATTTGTGTGGTTTTGCTTTTGTGTCCTCCCATGTTATAAACTGCATTATTTCTTCCATGGCCTCTGCTGAAAATAGTTTTTTTTTTTCCAAGTCAGATTGTCCTGATTAACAAATGTTAAATAAAATTGACAGGCATTTGAATTTCAGACTTCATATTCTTCAGAAAATACACAGTAACACGACCTTTTATTCTAGCAATTTTCTAAGTTTATACAATGAATATTTGAAATGTGTCCTTATTTTTGGGACTGTATTGCCCATTATTGGCTTTGTACAGGTGTTTTGTGCTAAGGTTGACAACTATGGCAAGAACTGAATATGTCTGAGGGCTGTATTCCCTCATTACTGGGTTTGTCCAGGTGTTTTGTGCTAAGAGGTTGACAGCTATGGTGAGAACTGAATTCATTAAATGATAGCCATTTAAGTTTCAGTCGTCCTCTCTTTCACAAAGCAGCTGATATGGCGTAGTGGTATGTTGCTCTGACTCTTTTGCACAGGGACCTTGGCAGTAAAATGTATGGTGGTAACACAGCATTTTCTACAACTTTCCAAGATTATACAAGCAGTGTTTAATGTGTCCCTGGTTTTTGGCCTTTTGAGCCCCCCCCCAATAAATTTGGCTTTTTCTAGATTTCTTGTGCGGCAAAGTTGTGATGCAGTTGAGTATTGAATAGATTTTACAAGGAGCTGAGAGCTGCAGGGGAAGAGAAGTTTAGTACTGCTTATGGAAAATCAGCTTGCAATGTTAATAGCACAACAGGTTGTGTACTTGCTTTTAATGCAGAAGGTTGTTGGTTCTACTCCTACAAGGGGTGAATGCTGCTGTACTGAAAAAGTCGATACTAACTATGAGCCTGTTATCTGTTTGCCATCCATTTCCTATTGCAATATTACTAGCTTATCAATTTTAATGTAATATAGGCAATTTATTCCTCAGGGGCATCAGACACTTTATTTTTCGATGAAACCATGAAATATAAAGTTTTTTGCTAGCAGCAACCTCTTCATTAGTTACAGATTTATTTAATGTGGAATTATTTAGGTGACGTTTTTTTACTTCAGAGATTGTGCATATTTACTGATAATGGTGGACTGTAGAATTGTGCATATTTACTGATAATGGTGGACTGTAGAAGTTTGAGTAGACTTTGATGAAGGAAATGTTCTGAATTGGGCAGTTTTGTCATTATTGGTGCATGCATTTTGTTTCATTGTTTACTGGAAAAATATTCGAAACAATAGGAAGGTGTATCAAAGAGCATATGTATGTTTCATATGCAAAGGGCCTATGATTTGAAAACAGCCCAGAATTAATCTTTATCTGCCACTGGTAAAATGTATTTTCTTTGAATGTGGGTTTCAATGCTGTTTCAATGAATGTGAGTTTCAAGGGCATAGAAGTTTTAATGCTAAGTTTGTTTAGCAGATGGCTTGGTGTTTGTGCTGTAAAATGCAAAATAAAACTTTCAAATGAAGTCCAAATCATCATGGAAGTAAATTAGTATGCGCATTAGTGTTTATGGTAATTGGAGTGAAATAGCCAAGTAATGGGATCATTGGAATGGCTGCAGGAGGAGGCTCCATTTGACCATGATTTTGTGAGGGGGAAGGGCGGCAAACTTAGACAGCCCCAGCTGAACTATACCTCCCAACTGTCCAGATTTTCAAAGAATGAATAGATTTTTGCTTCTTCTTTTTGGTTTGTTCCTCATAAAACTTGTGGCAAATCATTTAGGAATTAAGTCACTAAATGACACACTGAGTTTCAGACTTCATAACCAATGCATGCTAAAGTAAGACTTGTTCTATCAACTGTCTCAGTTTATACAAGAGCAATTTTTAGTACTGTTTATATGTTCCCCCAATATACTTGGCCTTGTCCAGATTTACTGCATTAACATGTTGAGAGGTACATACATGCAAATTACTTTATAGAATTAGGCATAGCCAAGCCTCTCAACTGTCCCTGATTTTGGCTCAAAATGTTGCTCTTCCCCTAATAATCCCTCCGCAAAATAGCAATTTTGGATGAAAACATGGAGGGTTTACAATTAAGAAATAACTGTAATCATAGTTATAGATTACTTTTTATTTCAGAAATGCATGTAGATTCTTTTATTTTGTCAGCTGCTCAAGTTAGCAGTACTAATATTAAAGTGTCCCTTCTTTAACAGGTTCCCAGCTGTGAAAAGAACTAGAACTGGAACTAGTCAACCAAATGAAAAATGTCACCAAAAGCAGTTCTGATGAAGTCTATTATGTGATGAAAGCGCTCAACTGTTTAAGAGAATAAACCTGTTTTTCATTTTACTTGGATACGTGCTGGTGTTTACTATTGTCTTTTGGAACTGCTTTTGGTGACATTTTTCATTAGGTTCCCAGCTGTATTGTGTGGCTATTTTATATTTTTACATCACATTTTTGGTCCATTTTTCATAACATTGTGCTTTTCTGGCAAATTAGTGACAAATCATTAAAGACTGAAGTTAGAAAATGACAGACATTTGAGTTTCAGATTTCATACCATTCAGAAAATTCATACTAATGCAAGACCTATTCTGTTATCTTTCTAAGTTTATAAGAGCAATATTTTTAAAAAATGCCCTTGTTTTTGGGCCTTTGTCCCACTTCTTTGTATGGCTTTGTCCAGATTTCTTGCTCTGAGGTTGGGAGGTATGACAAATGTGTTAGGGTCATCACAGTCAGCTAGAGACGTTTCAAATTGTGACATACTTGTTGCACCCCACTCCCCCATGTAGTGACTCTGGATGTGTCGAAGCAAGGCAAGGAGTAGTTATGCAATGTAAATGTGCAGGGTATCCCCCCATCCAAGGTAGACACAAGTACAGGAGTGGCTTTTCATCTGTCCTTGATTTTTGCAGAATGGTCTGGTTTCTGTCATATTTTTTGTACTGTTGATTTATGCTTATTACTCATTGCCTGTTGCTCTGTGTTTAAGTAGCAATACTTTAATGACCATCAGTTGAGCTTGGCTGAGATTGTAAGATGCAAGCAAGCTTTAATAAGCATACTTTTAAAGAATTGCCAACATTGAAAGCCTTTCTGTTGTTGCCATGTAGAGAATACTTAACTAGATAATGTATAAGCCTTCGGTATAGATAATGTATAAGCCTTGGGTATTGAAATGTATATGACAGTATTTGTAATAAAGGACAGGATTACATTATTTTAAGAAGCTCATTACATTTGGAGTCTTCCAGTCATCTCTGCAGGCTTTACCCGTAAACTAAACAGAATGCCAATCGTGTGGTCCATAACCTGTACAGTAATCCTTTTAAGCAATGTATCTTGAGCTTATTTCTTTCTTGCTTTTCATTTTTTACTTTGATCATGTTTTCCCCATGAAATAAGTAGATAGTTGTCAGGCAGCAGGTCTTTTTTTGGATAAGGAACATTTTTACAAGTGGGGGCATCAGAGATTTCTACTTTCAGCATGTTACTTGGTACTTTAATAAAGCTGAATATAAATTATAATTAGAACTGCAGTGCAAGAAGTGGTTTGAGTTGAGTGCTGCTTGTTTTTCTTATACTTGATTTTGACTGGCATTCCATTAATCTATTTAAAAAAGTAATTTTATTTTTTCATGCCTCACAACCTTTTTGTTTCTATCTAGATATTAAGTAAGCTGTCATGCAGCCAATGCATCGAAATATTTTTATTCTTCTACACTTCATTTTGTCTTGATTGGACTCTCATAATGATGGTTTGGCACCCACGGCAGTGTATTTAGTTAGTTTTTTGTGGTTTTGAGCATAGCTCCCCCCCCTTTCTAGTTGGCCACACCCCTTCCCATTGATACCACCCATTCAGCTGTCTCCTGCAGCCCCTCTTTGATTTGAAGTCACCAGCCGCCACTGCTTTAATGTTGAGGCCAAACAGCTGCTGTTACTGGCAAGCTGCTACTGAATGCCTTAAACAAATGTTGCATTCAGTTAGGGCAGTAAAGGGCGCTCTGAGGGGGGAGGAAATTTTGCTATTCTTCCTCTCCCTATTTCTGAAGCAATGTGTTAAAAGACAAAATTGGAGTTTGCACCCCCTTTTCCACTGCAAGATTAAATAGGTTTGAAATAACATTATGAATTACGGCTACTCCATCATGTGGTTGCGATAATACGCAAGTACCGAGGCTTTTCTTAACTTTGTTTCAATCTCTCTGGTTGTTACTTCTTCCCATTTCATATCCTGTACCTTTGAACCTCTTCTACTTTCTTTTACTTCCATCCATTTAGCATCTTTATGTTCCACAGGATCTTCATAAATACTAATCAAAAATATATCTATTTCTCCTTTTTTGGGTTGTCTTTCAATTCCTTTTACCTTATTTCTCAGAACATTTAGGGGTCATCACTAAGTTGCTTATTTTGTAGTTTTTCTGCCTATGATTATATTTGTAGTTTATAATTTGCGATAGTGCATGATAGCTCCTGATCTGTTACAATATTGTATATTGCTTTTAGCATGTCTATCTTTCTGAGTATTTTTGTTGATCTGTTCCCTATTCTGTAGTCCTCTAACAGTGACACTTCTTGTCTTAACTGCTTTATAGTTTTCTCTGTTCGATACTTCCATGATGGTATTTGATTTCTCCCCTTCCTTTCCATTACTGTCCTGTGTTCTTGTAGTAGAATTTTATCTGTTATAAATTTAGCTGCACAGTCCCATGTCCTGTTTATTTCTGTTATAGTGCATAGATGTCTATGGATAGTCCTTATTACTGTGTTCATTTGTTTTATCAAACTTCTGGCTTTTTAGGTTTTATTGACCTTCTTCAGTCTATTTCTTTCATTGATCTTAATATGTCTATCTCTACTAAATCAAGCAACTCTTCTCTTAACTCATTTTCTTTTACACTGAGGGCACATTTTTTGTTCTCCATTTTCTGCAGGCATTCTGTAGAAAGCCCTATTGCATCTTTTTGTGGCACATTCTCTTCAGTTTCATCCTGTGTCATCTGTCGCTCTGCCATATGGGAACTCACTGGCCTATCACTTCTCAACATTGACTGCCCCAGAGTTGCCACAGTTTCCTGTTCCTTCCCTTGCTGTCCAACTTCAAGTGAACATTTGTACAGGTTTCATGTGTAAAGCTCCAAAATATATTCATATGGCAACTGACTGCTTCCCGTTCCACTGGTTTCTCCTTAATTTAGATGTCTGTTGCTCTATCCTGCTGTGGTGCTTTCTGAGTTAGACTTTCTACACTGAATCCTTCACTTTGCAGGTACTCCATAACCTCAGTTTCTATTTCTTTAACTTTTCCATTACTAATCTTCTTTTTAGCTTTTTCTCTTATTTTTTTGTATTGTAAAGTTTTACATGTCCAGATTCCTTTGCTTGTATTTCTGTTCAAATGTCTTTGGTGCTGCTCTTTTTGTATTGATTAGTTTTGCTTTCTCCTTTGCATAAATATTATACCATATTCTTTTCCATATCCATATTTCTTCTTCAGATGTCTCCTGATCTTCCTGTTTCTCCTTACTTTGGGACTTATTCCATTATGCTGTGATGTAACCTGTGTTGGACCTTCTACGTCAAATCCTTCTCTTCACAGGCATTCCATAACTTCAGCTTCTATTTTTTTTAACTTGTACTTTGCTAATCTCCTTTTTCTGCATTTCCTCTTTGTGATATTTTCTTCATTGTGAAATTTTCCATATCTGGATGCCTTTGCCTATATTTGTCTTTGAATGTCTTTGGGATTGCCTTTTTGTACTGATTTATTTGGCTTTCGACTTTGCGTACATATTGGACCATATCAAATCTCTTTCTTTCCCATGTCCATATTTCTTTTTTATACTTTTCAAAAATCTCTAGGTTTTGTTTAATTTTTTTGCACTTCCTCAGATGCTTCTTTTTTCAAACAGATCAACTTTTCTTGAGCTATATAATGTTTTTCACAAATCTGTTGTATTAATGAAGACAAATTTTTATTTGAGGTTTCTGACTGTTTTTCTTGTGGAAGTATTTTTCTTTCCTCTAATTTCTCTCAATCTTTTTTATATCTTGTATCTGGAAATTCTGGGCTTCTTGCGTAATAGTAACAATATGTTTCTTTCTTATCCTCAGTAGTCCACTCTATCGTCTTTATGGCTCTTTTTTTTTTTTGGCCTATTAGTTTTTGTGATTTTTGTAGACTGCTGCTTCCTTCTACAATAGGAGGGAGGGGCATCCTCCATCTGGGCCTGACCTCGCCACATTGTAGGAATGTTTCTGTATTTTGAGGATTCTACACTGTCATTTTTTTCTGGTCATGGCACCATTGTGCATACCAGGATTGGGCACTTTTTTATTCTGGGTCTTGTGTACCAGCTGTCTTTTTTTAAATTTTTTGACTGACTTCTGTCTATGATATATGCTATATAAAATACAGTCTATATAGCAGTGTCATCTTGGTGAGACTTTGTGAAAAACAGGGTCCACCTCATGAAGGTACTCTCCAAGACTTGAGGATTAATTCAGTTTCAGCAATACTACTCTCCTTTGCTTGCTGTCTTATCTCTCCATTTGGTTCTGATGAGGAGGTGTCTGTTAGCCCTCAGTCTCCTTTTGAGGCATCATCCTTTGGGACACAGTTGCTAGGATGGTGGAATACTTTGTGAAATTCTTCTCAAGTGTCTGATATTCAGAGAAGGTATTATGAGTTGTTTCAGGTGGATAGTTCCTCCTGTGTTGGCTGCATTGTTAGACGCTTTCATTGTCGCTTTCAAGTCTCCTGATTCTCAGCCTCTTGCTCTTAAGAAACCTGATAGGTTCTATATGTTCCCTGAGGACTGTCGATTTTTATTTGTGTCCTTTCCCTAATCCTACTATGGTGTCAGTCTCTTCAGACAAACCTTTGAAGCTCTTGCCCTCTTCCAAATTTTTGCTGTCCGAGGATAGTAGGGCAATGGCAAGGATTTACACTTCTTCTACTTTGGTCTTTTGGACTATTAATTACCAGCTCCACATGACCAGATATGCCCTGGTTTGCTCAGACTTGTCAGGTTATTTCTGACCTCCCTGCCAAATCTTATGCCTTATCTATTTTTGATTCTCCTCTAAGTGGTTTGCCACTCTGTCAAGTGTAGCTATGATGCTGCTGATGCCCCTTCCAGGGCTGTGGCTTCTGGGTCTGTCGTGAGGCATTATAATTGGCTTTGTTTCCAGTTTTTCCTGAGGATATTAAGTTCAAATTGTTGGATGCTTCTTTAGATAATATATATCTTTTTGGGACTGCTGCTGAGCTGCTTAAGTCTCTTCAAGAAAGACGAAGCCTTGCAGGACCTTAAATATATTTTTGTCTCTCCTATCCCCAAGTTCCAGAGGAATTATTCTTTTACATCTTCTTTTGTCTACAGGCAGCCCCACCAGGCCTCCAAAGTCAGAGGGGTGGCAGGCGAACCTCCTGTGCTAAGGCTTCTCAGTCTTCTGTGGCCCAGAAGCCTCCTTTATCTGATTGTCGTCTTTCTATTTGACCCCCCCCCCACACACACACACACACACACTTTTAGTGCAGGTTCCTTAGTCACTGTGGCATTCCCTTTGTCTTCCAAATTAGCTTCTCATCATTTCAGACAATTGGGTTCTTTCTATCATCTGTCAGGGTTACTTCATGGTATGGTATAGAAGTCTTCCACTTTTTTCCTCTAGAGCAGTTTTTTCATTTTCTGGAGGTCCTGGGGTCCCTGATGAACCAAGGAGCCATTCAGCCTGCTCTCCCTTCCCAAGTGGGAAAGGGTTTTTATTCCAGAATGTTCTTGGCTCCTCAAAAGGAGAGCACTTGGTGACCTATTCTGGATCTCTCACTGCTCAATACCTTTCTCAAGGTCCCTTCTTTTTGGATGATTACTCTTCAGACCCTGTCTCCTGTTTTACTACCCAAGCTTTTCTGAGGTCGTTGTATCTGACGGATTCTTACTTCTATATCCATATTCACCCTGTTCAGGAAGTTTTTACATTTCTTTGTTTCTTCCTTTCATTTTCAGTGCTGTACTTTGTGAATACCCTTGGGGGCAGTACAGAGGACAAAATGCCTAGCTCCTGTGATCACTTTCAGCAGGCTCCAAGACATTTAGGTTTTTCCTTGTCTAGATGACCTGTTGCTTCAGGCACCGCCTCATAGTGGCCTGTTACATGATCTGGAGTTCACCATTTCTCTTCTTCAAAGTTTGGAGTTCCAAAAAAACGGTCCGGACTTCCGCTCATGATCATCTGGGATGCTGTATTCAAACAGTGCTAATGTTGGCCTCTCTTCCACCTCCAACAGTTTTGTCATTGACAGCCTTCTTTCAGTCTCTTCTTCCTGACTGCCATTACAGCTAGATAGTTTCTTCAGGCCCTAGGATTCATAGCCTCTACTATTCCAGTGCTCCCTCTTGCCAGACTGCATATGTGGAAGGCTTCAGTGGTACCTCATTTCGGTTTTGTTGCAGCATTGCCACCCTCTGGATTTCAGTGTACCTCACTTTCCTTGTCCAAAGAAAACTTGAGTGGTGGACTCAAGTTTGCTGTCAACCCAAGCCTGCCCTTTTGGCCTTCAGTTCTTTCTCAAAAACTGTTCACTGATATATCAGACATGGAGTGGGGGCTTCATGTGGTCATCTGAATGTTCAGGGTCTCTGGCCCCACATCCTAAGTCGGACTATGTCCAACGTCAAAGAGATGAGAGCTCTGATTCTGCCCCTTCAAGCTTTTGAAAAAAAAAGCTTTTGAACAATTGAAAATTCTAATGACGGATGACAAAATTAAATCAATAGTAGGCGATAATCCAAGATTTACATTTAAAAACAAACCCAATCTAAAGAGGTTGCTTTGTCAGACAACTCAAGATGTTAAAAAGAATTTGACCACTACGAAAGGTACTTTCCTCTGTTATAGGTGCAAAACCTGTCCCTACATAGACAAGGATCATCGATTTTTGCATCCTGTAAGTAAACGGGAATATGGTACTAACAAATATGTTAACTGTAACACAAAGGACTTGATGTATGTAGCTAGATGGGACAGTTGTTCAGCATTCTATGTAGGGAAAACAGAGTATTTAAAGAGGATTTTGCGGCACTATATTGACATCAGACTGGATGTTGGAACAAATGCTTTAGCATGTCATGTGCATATACATCCCACTAACCAATTCTTATTTTCCTGTTTAGAAAAAGTGGATTTTAGCAATAGAGGTGGAGATATTCCAAATCAAACTGAAGTAATAGAACTAAGGTGGGTAACAGACCTGCGAGCAGATAAACAGCCTGGACTTAATGGTATGGTCCCTTTAAAACCCTTACTTAAGGGTAGAAGCCTCAGGAAATGATGTAATAACTTAATTGGATGAAATTATCTACTTGTTCTCCTGTGTCTAAAGGCTGTTTATGGATCTGAAGAAGGCATTTTGCCGAAAGCACTTGTCCTCTAATAGCTATTTTGTAATTTTAATCTGTTTATTAAATGCTTTTTTGTCAGAGATTTTAACTTGGAAGCTTCTCTTACCTCCTTTGCTGAACAGTGATTTTATCATTACTCATTTACCTTTATCTGTTCTCTTGGTGAGCTGACATTTTTATTTATTTGTCAGTCACAGTATCACTGTATCGTTTGTGCTGTTTACTATCACTTGTCATTATTGACACTGGATTATTGAATTATGAATAAACAGCTAAAATCTCTTTCAGCTATTCTATTATCACTGTCCTTTTGCCTTGACTTTTTATTTGTATGTGATTGTTGCCTTAATGCCGGATAACCATTAAGCCTCTCCTCACTCAGAAAGCATCCATTTGTTCCACCTCTCTGGGAATTCGACCTGAAGGCAAGGTGAAAATTGTCCAAAGGTGGCTGTCTTTCAGACAGCCATGAGACTGCTTTGTATTCTCGCTTGCATCACTACATTGAAACTATTTAGATTATGGTACAACCTTCTCCCTTGTTAGTGACATGAGCACTTGCATCACCACAAGGACAACTACTACCCATCTGTTTGTCAGTGTGTACACCTCCACTACACTCACAAGTGCCATTGTTACTGGCTTTGATGGTCATACTAATGTCTTCCCTGCATCAGCTTCCCACATCATGACAAGTTTCCACTTTCCAACCAAGGCTCTGTCATCAGAGGAGAGGTTTGAGTCAGGTAAAAAACACTGCCTTTCTCCCACAGAATAGGCATACCCACCCTCCCTGCCATTAAGTGCCTGAGCAGCTATTCAGACTTTGGTCACCTAGGCAATATACAGGGTTTTGGCACTGGTGCACGCAGTAAATCTTGACATTAAACAATATCCCTAAATAACTACTGACAGAGAGCTGAACTTCTCAACTGCCTCAGTGTTGAACTGCTAAATATGTAACCACATTTTATTTGATGTGCACTAATTTGTTTAGCCCAGGTGCTTTTCGCTGTGTATTAATGGTAATATTGCTGCAGTCGGATTTCCTTAACACTCATTTGACTGCTGTGTGACCTTCAGCAAGTTACTTAATGGGAGCGTGCTTGGATACATCTAGGAATTTGGGCTTCACTCCTTAGTGTTCTTTGTACTGCAGGCCTAATGACTATCTATGAATCTATGTACAAAAATAAGTTTATAATTAAGTATGTGTATATTATAGGATGTTCATCGTGTTTTACTGTTGCAATCATTACGCTTGGGTTATCCTGCTGGCAGGCGACCTGTAGTCGTCCTGAGTTCCAAAGTCTTGGTCCGGCGTCAGTTGCTGTCGCCTCTTCCCTGACGTCAGTGCGCCAGGGGTATAAAAGTTGCAACCAACGCCATTTTCTCCAGTCTTTCTTGCTGCGCTGTGCCCGAAGTATAAGCAGTTCGCAAGTGCTGGTCGTCCGACTCCTGAGATTTTCAAAACTGAATTTCAGAACCAAAGTCTTCATTAAAGCTAAGTACCCCGTTGGGGAAACGTTTTCTTACTCCAGACCGATGTCAGTAAAAGTTAATAATTGTATTTCTTGTGGGATGCAAATACCTCATAAGGACTTTCACTCTTACTGCATTCTTTGCCTAGGCCCTGACCATGACATCACTAGTTGTCTGTTTTGTGCTAGATTTAATAAATGCACTATTAAACGTCGGTTTGAATTTGCTTTACATTATTTTGGACGAAGATTTAATTACATAACGCCGTTGGAACAACTGACAACCACAATATATAAAAAAACGCAAAGACAAAGAAAAAGACAGGGATCCGAGGTCAAAAACCGACGACGAAGCCTCTTCTAGGCCAGTTGCCGGTTCTCAGTGAGGCGCTTTCACAGCCCCTGACACCCGCTACCTCAGAGCCACAGGCTGCAACCGACAGCCACGTGGAGACACCTAGGCCTGTGGAAACTCAAGGTATTGGGCCTATGGAAAATATACCCTTAGATGGGTCCGGAGCCGCTGAGCAGGCACCGGCTTCTGAGGGTGTTTTCAGACCTTTACAGCTTACAATTAAAACTACTACAGCAGCAAAGGCAAAGTCAAAAACACCATTAAAGCAAAGAAACAAGTACAGTAATCTCCAGAACAGTCATCCATGCCTACGAAACAGATGCTTAAAATGGCCGAAGACCTTAATACTTTAATCCAGGGGCTCCCATCCCCCTCCTGACAAAAGGCCTAGGCAAGACACTGATTATGATTCCTCTGATCAGGTTTCCATTTCTTCTGATTCTTCGTCTGACCAGGGCTATTCTCTCCCTTCCTATGAGGACTCTGATGCTGAAGAGTCCATTCCTTCAGCCTCACTCTTTTGGGGAAACCCTGCACACCGTGAGGGAGCATTTCCACTGGGAGAGCCAGGATTACTCAGAATCCAAGAAAAGGCTCAGAGATTTCCTTCTATTGCCTCAGCACAGGCCCTTGGCTATCCCCCCTGTGCTTGATATTGTTGATGATGTTTTTTCTGAATCCAGTCTGTCCCCAGATTCTTTATCCCAAAGCCAGACGGGTACTACAGGGTCACTGACTCTCATAAATTTCTTTACAAAAACCCCACTGCGGACCCAGAAACTATTTCTCAGGGTCCAAAAGGGGTTAAAGTTTCCACTGCCAAAAATCCTGTCCCCTCAGATAGGGATTCCAGAGCTCTGGACAGATGGAGGAAAAAAGTTTACACTTCTGCTACTTTAGCTGTAAGAGCTTTAAACTGTCAGTTTCACATGCTTAAATATCAGCAGTATCTCATGTCATTGTTAAAGCAGAAAATTATTACAAATATAGAAGGTCCTGACTGTAAAGAAATCCAGGATTTATTGCATGCAGTTGAACAAGTGGGAAAGCATATTCTGCAGTGTGGTTTTGATTCATTAGAGGCTTCTTGTAGAGCTGCAGTTACAGGCTCACTTATTCGAAGACATGCTTGGTTGAAAGAACAAAGTTTACCTGACCATGTTAAAATGAAATTATTGGATGCTCCACTACAGCATGATACCTTGTTTGGTGTTAAGGCAGAAGAGGTTTTAAAGAAAATGGAGGAGAAAGCAAAGTCAATGCAAACTGTGAAAGATTTCTTACAGGTTCAACCACCTAGATTTAGCAGGAACTGGCCTTCAAAAAATTGGTCCTTTCCTGTGTCAGACAGGCCACAAAGAGGCAGATGCAGACGCCCAAGAGGCAGATCTCAGCCCCAAGGCTCCTACAGACCTAAACAATGGGATGTTTCAGCCCCCAAAGGAGGAGAAGACAAATCACAACCTTATAGGAAATGGTCACAATGACTTCCCTCTGCAAATACCAAGCTCTTACCAGTTGACAGCACCCCTAGGGGGAAAGCTAGCACTTTTCTCAAAAAATTGGCACATGATCACCCAAGACCAATGGGTGTTGAATATAGTTTCTCAAGGGTACAGGTTCCACTTCCACACACTTCCAAAACCAAAAGGTATGCCAAACCTGCCACCAAACCAATGGGCAGAGGCACAAAAACAGATTGCAGCTCTTGTGGATATGGGAGCTATTCAAAATGTTCCACAAGAAGAACAGGGCCAAGGATTTTACTCAAGACTTTTCCTAGTACCCAGAAAGGACAAAGCATGGAGACCAATACTGGACCTGTTAATCCTAAATACTTTCCTGGATGTTCCAAAATTCAAAATGTTAACACTACAACAACTCTTGCCCATGCTGGGCAAAGAGGCTTGGCTAGTTACTTTGGATCTCAAGGAGGCATACCTGCACATCCCAATCAATCGTGCAGAAGATACCTCAGATTTATAGCAGGCTCAATGCATTATCAATTCTCTGCACTGCCCTTTGGCTTGCCTACTGTGCCCAGGGTCTTCACAAAATGCCTGGCACCAGTAATTGCATTTTGCAGACAAAAAGGAATTCAGATATATCCCTACTTGGACGACTGCCTTATTCAAGCATAGAGCAAGGACATTCTTCTAAAGCACCTGGAGTTTGTAAAAAGATTACTAATCTGCCTAGGGTACACAGTAAACGAAAGGAAATCAAAACTAGTGCCCTCTCAAGAGATAATATTCTTCGGTGCAAGCTTAAATACAACTACCCAGACGGCTTATCTCACGCCAGACAAACAAAGGCAACTGACTCATTACTTTCAAACGATGGCAACAAAGACCCAGCTCCCTGCAAGAAAAATTCTGTAGGCCCTGGGTTTCATGGCATCATGCATTCTACTAATTCCATATGCCAAACTGCATATGAGGAAACTACAATGGTATCTAAAAAGTGTTTGGACTCAGCATTGTCACAGCCTAGAGACAAATATTAACCTTGATTCCCTGCCTACAACAGGAGTTTCGATGGTGGTCCCAGGACTGTCACCACAACAAGCGACAGCCTTTCACCTTACCTACAGCCAGGCAGACAATAACAACGGATGCATCGGATTACGCCTGGGGAGCACATATGGCAGGAAAATGTATTCAGGGCACGTGGCCCAAGGAACAAATGCATCTTCACATCAATCAAAAAGAGATGCTAGCTGTACAGAATGCCCTGACAGCCTTCAAGGACCTAATACATCCAGGACAATTATTAATAAAGACGGACAATACCACAGTTATGTGGTACATAAGCAAGGGGGCACACATTCCTACCCCCTATGCAGACAAGCCATGACTTTGTGGAACACAGCATTGACTTACCAGGTACATCTGCAAGCACAATTCCTGCCAGGAACAAACAATACACTGACAGACGAACTAAGCAGAAATCTCATGGATCCTCATGAATGGAAGCTAAATCTACAAGTGTTCAACATGATAACAAGGGAATGGGGATGCCCAGACATAGTTCTATTTGCCTCCCCTCACAGTTGCCAATTACAGAAATTTTGCACAAGGACTTATCATTCTCAAGCATGGAAAGTGGAAGCTCTATCTTTCAAGTGGAAAAACCTGACAGTCTATGTCTTCCCTCCGATGACTCTTCTCACCAAGGTGCTTCTAAAAGTCAGACAAGAGAGGCCAAAAATGATCCTAATTGCACCAGACTGGCCACGCCAGCACTGGTACCCAATCCTAAAGATTTTGTCCCAAGGCCCGCCTTGGCCTCTACCTCAAATCCCTCATCTTCTGACACAGCAAAACAATCCAGATTCTGCACAGTCAACTCAGAACCTTAAACCTGGCAGCATGGCAGATAATGTAACCACTTAGACTGCACCTCTCTCTAAAGCTGTTATGGATGTAATTTTGGAAGCCAGGAGACCCAGCATTAGGAAATCTTATGTGGAAAAATGGAAGAGATTCTGTGCTTGGAACCAGGCACAAGGGCTCGACCCACTGGTCCCTAATATGCCTCAGATTTTACAATACCTGACTGAAATGTTTGACAAAGGCCTATCTTTTTCTTCTATTAAAAATCCATGCCTCTGCCATTTCAACTCATTACAGTATGGATTTTCCTATTTTTTCACATCCTCTACTACGACAGTACCTCAGAGGTGCAAAGAATATAAGACCCCCTAGGAGAGCACCAGTACCTACTTGGGACCTTAAATTTGTTTTAGAAAAACTAACACTGCCTCCTTTTGAACCAGCCAGCACAGCTGATCTAAAATTCTTGTCATAGAAAATTGCTCTGCTCCTAGAAATAACTTCAGCAAGAAGAGTTTGAGTTACAGGCATTGATGGCTGTGGAACCTTTCCTCATTTTTCACCAGGACACGGTTTCTCTAAGGATGAACCCAACATTCATGCCAAAAGTGGTCTCTAACCAAACTATTCATTTGCCTACTTTCTACCCAAATCCCCAGAATAAAGGGGAAAGACTTCTGCACTCTTTGGATATACACAGGCAGCTATGATTTTACTTGGACAAAACAAAAGCTTTCAGAAAAACTGAGCAACTGTTTGTAGCATATGCTGCAGGATCACAAGGAAAACCGATTACAAAGCAGACAATTTCCAAATGGATAGGACACTGCATCCGCTTCTGTTATGCCCAACATGACAAATCTGTGCCGAAGGGCATTAGGCCTTATTCTACCAGAGCAGCAGCCACTTCAGCAGCTTTCCTCAGAGGGGTACCAACCAAAGACATATTAGAAGCTGCAACCTGGAGCTCAGTGCACACTTTTACCAAGCACTACCACCTACCTCTCTACTCCAAATCCAGAGCAGGTTTTGCCACTGCAGTTCTGCAGGGCTTGCTAGCCTCACCAAATCCAATCTAGACCCAGCCACCCTACCTCAGCTTTGGGATTCTACCCAAGTGTAATGACTGCAACAGTGAAACATAATGAACATAGTACAGTTGTGTACCTACCATAAATGTAGATGTTTGAATGTATTCACTGTTGCAGTCCTGGTTATCCACCCTCCATCCCCCTCTTTGCTGGGACTACTCTGTACATCTCAACTCTATACAACCTATGTGGTGTATTTGCTTGTAGAAGAAGAAAATGTTTTTAGTGATATATGCATGGTTGTTTGGCATATTTTTATCTTTACAGCCTTCATATCTGGGGGCACCTGACATCTGGGGCAAGAAAAACTGAAGAAAATGGCGTCAATTGCAACTTTTATACCCCTGGCGCACTGACGTCAGGGAACAGGCGACAGCAACCGACGCCGGACCAAGACTTTGGAACTCGGGCCGACTACGGGTCGCCTGCCAGTAGAATAACCCAAGTGTAATGACTGCAACAGTGAATACACTCGAACATCTACATTTATGGTAGGTACACAACTGTACTTTCATAGGTGTTTACTAGGCTAATGACTACAAGGGCCTTTTTAAGCCTAGCCATGCATCCTAAATCTCTGACAAGTTCTGATACCCTTGATAAGTGTAAGCATGGGCCTGGGAGATGCACCATTTACAGGTTACCTGATTGCATCAGAGACATAGGTGCCAAACCAGGGATGAATTTCTGGTTTCCCATCCAGTTGTCCAAGTTGCACTTGAATTGGATTAAGGAGGAACTCTGCTTCACATGGATGGAGAGCCTGTTCCATAGATGGGGTAGTCTCTGGGATACATACCTATCTCTCCATCAGGTCCTATTTATATCACAGGCAAGGTTTAAGTCTTTAGAATGGGTAATTCTAGTACTGTTTGTTTTGTGGATATGCAGGAAGTCCATCAGATTGGGGTCTGACAATGCCCTGTATGCCAGGCATAGATCTCCCCTCAAAAGCCTGTAGGTGACAGAATACAGGGATAGCACCTTGAGGCGGTCTGCATAGGACATATTACTTATGCCCTGTATTCTTTTAGTGAGGAACCTCTGTGGATCTGCCAGTTGTTTGATATGTCTGGTTAGGTACATACCAAAGGGGGCATTGTACTCAATGAATGCCGAATACAGTGGGACAATGACTTCCTTGTACTTAGATGTCATACCTTTGTTTATAAGTTGCACAACATAGAATGATTTCTTCACCACTGTAGATACGTGATGGTCAAAGGCTAGATTACTAGCTATGTGTGTCCCTAAGTTATTGGTTGGCTACCTGGCGTGAGTCATGCCTGAGGAAATTTGATGGACATTTCTATTTGCTTAATATGTTTGTTTGCTGACTTGGTATCATTGTGTGCCAGTACTCGCTATAGCAGCAGATCATTAAGAGAGACTAACAGACACTTTAGATACATGTCACTGACCCTGTAAGGAGCTTTTACTTTCTGGCCACTGTAAACCAATTAAGATAGCCAAATATGCAGTTGTTGAGCATGATAATTAGTAGCTGTTGTAAGTTTCTGCCTGGAACAAATGAAAATACTATAGCAGAGACTTTGTTACATGTATATACAGTCAACACATGGTCTTTCAACAAATGACCAGGATCGCCATTCCACCAGAGGAACACCTTTACAGACAGAAAAAGCAGGCTGTTTGTGAAAGAAGTTTATAGAGTAGTCCACTTATATTGCTACAAGACTTTCTTTTCAAAGATCTACTGTTATGGCAGTTACATTCATACATCTGTGCTTTCATTTTTGTTATTGTCATATAAGCCTTCTTCATAGTCTGAAGGCATGTCTTTATCTGGTCATAATTCTACTTGGTAAGGTGTACATCCAGACATCTGACCCTTTTTGTTCCTTGGCAGTGTGTGAGAACATTGACAGTTTAGAATTAGTTTTGTATTCTTTGGCTTGTAACCTAGACCATTAGTTTTCTCCTTAGAAAGTGTTTTGAGCTTCCTCATCCTCAAATCTGAACAAGCTGTCTTTTTGTTATTTTTTTATTTCTGTTTAGTTACATGGTAAATAAACTGGTCCAAACAATATTTTCAGCCACTACACAAGCACAAATGCACAGTACACAACACAAAATGAAATTAGTTGCTTGCAACTTAAGCAAAACAATGTGTGACAGAACAGTAAGCTTGAACATACATGTATGAAAATATAGTTGTTACTTTAAGTACAGCACAGTATTTGTATTGTAGTAAGCATATAATCTGTACAGGTCATTGTGATGGTAGGTTAACCGTTTACCCAATAGTACTTACACAATACTCCATTGCTTGGATGGGTACAACTCAGTGAAGACAGTGTCATTAGGAAGATGATTCCAAGTGGTGGTTTCTAGCCAAGAAAAAAACTTTCTCCATTTATAGTTTTAAAGGGTGGTTTGATAAGAGCAAAATTACTTTCCTGGGTTATTTCTTAGAGGAGGTTTGTTCTCTGGATGGTAATTTTGATCTTAAAGGAGGACAGTAGCTTAGTTTTAGTACTTTGAGTAATAAGCAACTGAACAGAAAAGAAGTTCTATTGGTTACACTTAGCCAGTGTAGTTCTCTGAGAATCCAGTGGTGGATGTGGAGGCCAACTAGTAATGCAAGTCTGAACATTTTATTTTCAGAGTTTTGAATTCCCTGAATATTGTAGGATTAGTAGAGGTCTAATTTAGGTAACAATGAATGAATGAATGAATGAGTGAGGAGGTGAGAAATCTTGTAAAATAGCCATTGCTGAGATAGAACTTTATTAATATCTGTACAGTTTGAGAAATTTAGAGATTAATCTAGTGCCAAAAATCTGATACATTAGGAATGATATTTCTCGTATTGTCCTTGAATAAGAATGGGCAGGTTGGATGCTTTTGGGAGGTTGCAAATACCATCACATTTATTTTTTTATGATTTAGTAGAAATGTTGTGATAATTTAGAAGAAGGGAAGCCTCTTTCTCCAGGGAACGCCAACCTTTCCATTTGAGAAAGCATGTTCTCAGCCTGGAATATTGACCTCCTGAAAACTGACAGGAGAGAAATTGAATAGATTACTGGGTGTGTTGTCAGAGCTGATATATAGCTCACTGTATTTTGTACTTGACCTGGTATTTAAAATGACAATGTAATGCATAGCAGAGCAGAATGGATTTATTTGTTTGAATGTTTGAAGTACTTCAGAATTTTAATTTCCAAAGCTAGGAGTGTAATATTCCATTGTTGATAGTATTCATATCAGCTGCTGGCATTATTTGAAGATCACCATTTTTAAATGTACAGTGTTAATGTGTTTTGTTTTTATTTATTTTTTTCCTAAGGTGGTTTAAGTTGCAGTCCAAACCAGGTGCCAAATCAAAGGATAGAGGAGAACTGCAGGTCAACATTCAGTTTATGAGAAATAACATGACAGCAAGTATGTTTGACCTTTCTGTGAAGGACAAGACACGCTCTCCATTTTCCAAATTGAAGGACAAAATGAAAGGAAGAAAAAATGATGGAACATTTTCTGATACATCATCTGCAATTATTCCAAGCACAAACACAGCCATCTCTGATACCAGTGGTACTACTGCCAGTCTGGAGAGACAAATCAAACTAAAGCCAAAAAAACCCTTTTTGTTAGGACCTCAACGACTTTCTGCTGCTCACTCAATGTCTGATTTAACTGCAAGTCATCCTTCTGTGGAAAGAATAAAGTCCAGTGCAGCTGGCCCTACACAGTTCTTTAGACCTCAGTTGGATTCTGTGAACTCCATTGAAGAAACTGGTAAATAATTTGATTTAGCAGTGCATGTGCTTGTATAGCAATGTAAAGTATCATACCAAAAGGCATTTGTGTATGGGATTTATATCAGTTAGTATTGCATTTTCTTTTCTTTTGCAGGAGCATTAATTTCCATGTTGACTACTAAAGGATTTCAGTAGTATTTGTATGTGTAGTAGAGTGCTGTGTACTTAACCGAAGATCTTGTAGTCTAAGGGGCTAGAAGATATGATTGGAGTGGGTCTATACACATTAAACTGTAGGACTAAGGCCACAGCCATTAGAAGAGTGCATTATCCCATTCTCAGCCTGCTGCACACCTCACCAGATGTTAATAATGCACCACATCAGCTCTCTCCAGATCTTCTTGGCCACTCATGCTAACCATGTTATTCTTCCCAAATGCCCACGGCTATTTGCTGTTTTTTTTTTCTTTTTTTGGCACATTTGGTTTGATTTGTAACTGAAAAAGTATTTGATTCTCTTTGCCTTTCGGATTTGGAAAGATATTGTCTGTGTGGTCTAATTGAAATTCAGACGAATTTTGCTGAACCTCTTCTGTTCTTTCCTTGTTCTCTTTTTTTCCTGGAATTTAATCCTTTCTATGAAAAAAACATCTGTTTAAAACTTTTAGTCATTCTTTTGGGGTCCTTCCCTCACTTGGTATGAGGGGGTCTTATTTGTCATTTGGCTGTTTTAAACTTAAGAGAATATTGTTTGTGTTGGTGTTCAGAGCTTGTTCTCAGCCTTAGAGAACTCTTTGTACTCTTTGTTTTCTCTTTTCTGTTCTGGCTTTTATTATGGATATTTTACTTGTGTGTAGAGTTGTTGGGCTTCGCCCCTATTGTTGTAGAACTGGAGCAAAGAGTCCATTGCTGCCCCCGCCCAGAGAATATTCATCCTCATAACAGTTGCGTCTAATGTCTGGCATGCTTCTGTATGCCTCACAGGCCTGATAAATGTGATATTTGTAAGGGTTTGTCCTGGTAACCCTTTGAAATTGAAAGGAAAGGATTTGGCTCCTTCTATATATCCAAATGCTTTTCTACCCAAAAGGTGTCCTTGATGTTGAGGGATTACTTCCTCTGCCTTTGGACTCAAGGTGATTAGCTGCAAATCATTCTTCATCATTGTTAATGCCATGACCAAGCAGAAAGTCATATAAGAATAGTATCTTTCTCCAGTGTCTTAGGTGGCCAGTCAGGCAGGGGAACCTGCAGTCAAAAGGGTCACTTTAAAGATGTGGAGTGGAGTCTGCAGCTAGCATTTCAGCTCTTCCTCTTCCATCTGCACAGTAGACTGGCAGCCATCCTCCCACTCCTATTACCATCTATGGTTGAGTTGGGTTTGAATAGGGAAGTTTGTATTTCTGAGTAATCAGAGCAAAACCTGCCAATTCCAGCCTCTGTGTACCTGGTGATTAGTTTAGATTACAGGAGGTTGGTGGAGGCTGTAATGTTGGTGCAGTAGCAGCACCTGACAGGGACCTGTTTTCCACCGGAGCTCCAAACTGGAGCTACTGCGTCATTGCCCATCTGTTCCATTTCTCCAGACACATGGATGCTTTGTAGTTTGTTTCTTCCAGCTTGTGAGGCTAGTATTGATGGCTTTAGTGCTTTACTGGTAGTTTCACTTCATTTACATTGACCCCCCTCACAGTTGAGGTTTACCAGGTTGACAGGGTCATTGATGATGGCTACAGGATTGACCTTCCCAAGATTAATGGTGTTGGCATTGACAGTGTGCTGTTCTTTCCCTGTAAGGGCAAATGTGGTGATGGTGATATCATCCTCCTTTGTTTGACATCAATGTTAGCATCAAACTTCTCACACAACAGTGGGAGAGTACTGGTAGCCATAGTCTAGATGCTGATTTTGGCTGTGGTGTTGATCCTTGTCCATGAGACTTGTGCTATTTGGCCTCCATCTGTCAACTATCACCTTTGGCTCCAGTCTGTTACCTTAACCAAGCCTGTTGTGCTAGCTATTTCAAGCCATAGGTTAGTCACTTTCCTTTTTTTAGTTGCTCTCACCTAGTTAGTGCATAAGAAGACAAGATGGAGGAAGCAACTTGATTCTGCTTCAGAGTGTACTCTTGCTTGATTTGGACATTGACAAGTAGGACTAGCATTTCCCAGCTCTGTTCTTCCCAGAGATGAGCCCAAATTCAGGATGATTCTGCAGATGCTGAAGTGTGGAGGATGGACCATACCTATGTTCTTCTTTTATTAGACATTTTCAAAGGTCTTTAGGTGCATCGAGCAATCTTCATGAATGAATCAAACTAGAAGTAGATAAAAATCAGGCAGCAAATGAATGTGCCAAAAAACAAAAGAAAGAATATAAGGTGAAGGATCGGATGAGAAGGCAAGAAATGTGTAAAATGTATAAATATAGTTGGAAGTATAGATAACTCTTGGAACAAACTTGTGATGATCAGGATCGAATGCAGGAATGGTTAAGGAGAGGTGAATTTAAACCAAAAGATGAAAAGTTTAATATTAGCAGCCCAAGACAGTGGACTTGCTTATATGTTGGTTTACAAAGTCCATTGAACAGGTGGGAGAAACAAACAAATAAATGTAGATTTTGTAAAACAGAATCGGAAACAGTCTCACATTTTGTTGCTGGTTATGATATACTAATGGCGGAAAGACTGTATACTGAAAGGCATAATAATATGTAGCAAGACAGTTGCATTGGAGATTGTGTAATCATTGTAATATTGAAGTAGCTGAAAACACTGGAAACATGATCCACAAAGCATAATAGAAAATGATGTTTATATCACATGAGATCATCCATTACCAACAGTTCAAAAAACAGATGTGAGAAAACCAGATATAGTAGTCCATAAAAAGAAAACAAAAGTAGCATCAATCTCTGAAATTGCTACACCCAGTGACTACAGTGTCTTATGTACAGAGGGATGCAGTCATAAAATACCAGGATTTGCAAGCACAAACAAGGGTAGTGTTGAAGAAAGACCTCAGACAGTTCCAGTAGTAGTAGGAGCAGTGGGTCTTGTATAAAAAGAATTTACAGTCATACTTAGAAATATTACCAATACATGTAGCTCCATACGAATTGCAGGAGTCCTTATTGGCACATTGTGGGTGATGCAAAGAACACTTCTAGCTAACATCAGAGATTGAAACAGTACTAGTTTCATGAACTTTAATCATACTTTGACTTAGGAATGGGGTCCATTCCCATCATGGTATTAAAAACCCGAAAGACTTGGAGAAATTAATAAAATGATTTCACTGGTTCCAGTATTTTAAGGGTGGCTGTCCTTGGACCATCCCTGACAGTAGTCCCTAATCCTAGGAAGGCAAAATGTTGCAGCCCTCAAGTGACTATGTATTCGTTTTAGACTCCACATCAGTTCCCAGAAATCCTCTTAACCCTCCCAAACCTTGCAGTTCATTTGCCCAATAAGGAATCCAGTAATTTAACCACCTTTGGAAAGGTGTGTGTGCATCCTGTTCTTTTACTTTCAGGGTGCATATTTGTTCTTGAATCATATGATGGAGATCTTTAGAGAGATAGGGAATGAGATGTCCCCATTAGAGAGTAGTTGTCAGATAAACTTAAGATAAAACTTCTTTCCCAGTGGGTGATGAAGACTTCTGTGGTTGCCTAATAAATACCATTGATGTTCAACCGGGGCAGCAAATTCAGACATCTGGTCATATGACAACACTTGGGTCCATTTTTACTAATTTTACCAAGGAATGTAAAGAGAATTTATTTTCTTTTAATTTGTTGCCTGGATGAGCCCACTGGACACTATTGTCCTTCTCTTTTCAGCAGTGACCCAGGAACACTTTCTGGTTAAATGACTAAACTCAGAGCCACACAGCAGGCAACTGAAGGCTGAGATAATCAGACCTTGGGCTACAGGAAGCGGCTCATTAACAACTTACAGCCTTAATTCTTTGAACTAATTGCCAGACTATAATGAACATCTCCTTTCATGGTCCTGAAATCTTTGCCTTTGTCATGCATGCCTTAACTTCCAGGCAGAGAATAACAGCATTATTCTAATAGCAGTTGACTTCCAATGTTTCTTTTCCAGAACCCAGGAAATGCAAGGATAGCTGTAGTTTCAGTGCAGGCAAAAAAGTTAAGGCTCTGGTAATTGGTCCATCTCTTTTGGCTTCTTTGAGAAGTTACAAGGATTATTAGGCATTCATAATCCTCCTACAGGAGGATCACAGCATCTGAGGATTTGCCTGATTGCTTCCTCCTAGAGATAAATGATTTAGCCTCAGACAGGGACAATGCTAAACTTTTCATTGAGTCATAGCTATATATAAATGGACACAGATGTGTGTGTGTCTGTGTGTCCATTTATATGTGTCTGGTTGAATGATATGTTCAGCATGGTCTCTCCTTGAGGCTAAAGCAAAAGGACCTAAAGGGGTAATAAGTAAATACATAACTGGAGTCGCATAACGATAAATATGGAGAATTTTAAATTACGTTTTTGTTCAGACTTGCCAAAGGTCATCACCCAAAATGTTTCTCAAGTTTTCTTTTTTTTTTTGTGATTCTGATGAGTATTATTTGCTTTATATTTTCTGTTTACTTTTATTTTTATTGGCTGTTTAACCATGTCTGCCCTTGGATGCTCCACTTTTCTAGAACAGCTTGAGCAAAGTCTGAGAAGAAAGAGTTTTCTTCTTTGTAAGACTACCTAGTATAGAGGTGGCACTTTGTTGGGATCTTTACTTTCTGCTGGAAAAATAGTCTGATTTTATTTGAGCAAGCTCTTTTGGTTGTTTTTTTCTTTCGTTTTTTTATTTAGAAGGCTGCTGGGCTTATTGTTCTGATATCTTCAAGGAAGTATCTAAATTACAAGTTCTTATCATGGGTGAACATTATTTGGGTTTCCTTAGAGATGGGCTACTTCTATAACAAATTCCCATTCATTCCTATAGTAGTTTCAGAGTTTTGCTTTGAATCTAGCTGCCATTTTCCCATATATTCTCTCCTGAATTTTAATCCCAGATGCAGGAGGATTCTGTGTACTCTGGACATGGCTGCACAACTTGGATATTATCTTATCAGTGCATAGTCCTGTAGGAAAGCTAAACAACTATGTGTGGTACATAAACAAGCAAGGGGGCACACACTCCTACCCCCTATGCAGACAAGCCATGACTTTGTGGAACAAAGCACTGACCTACCAGGTACATCTGCAAGCACAATTCCTGCCAGGAACAAAAAATACACTGGCAGACGAACTAAGCAAAAATCTCATGGATCCTCACGAATGGAAGCTAAATCCACAAGTGTTCAACATGATAATAAGGAAATGGGGACGCCCAGACATAGATCTTTTTGCCTCCCCTCACAGTTGCCAAATACAGAAATTTTGCACAAGCACTTATCACTCTCAAGCATGGAAAGTGGATGATGTTCTTCGTGTTTCACTGTTGCAGTCATAACTGTAGGGTGCTCCTGCCGGCAGGCAGCCCGAGGTCGGCCAGAATCCCAAAGTCTGGGTCCGGCGTCAGCTGTATAGGCTAGTACCCTGACGTCAGTACGCTCTGGTACATAGCCCTCAGCCGACGCCATCTTCTCCAGTCTTTCTTGCCGTGCGGTGGAAAGCAGCTCGCAAGTCGTTGGTTGGCGATTATCGAACAGCGTATTTGGTTGTTGTCGGTCCGAAGTTCTTACTTCTCTTCTCAAAGCTAAGTACCCGTTGGGAATCTTTTTCTTGTTCCTCCGATGTCAGAAAAAGTTAATAATTGTATAGCGTGTGGGAAACAAATACCTCATAAAGATTTCCACTCTTACTGTCTACCTTGCTTAGGCCCTGACCACGACGTTTCTTGTTGTCGGTTCTGTGCCAGGTTCAACTCTCGTACTATCAAGCGCAGGTACGATTGGGCTTTAAATTATTTTGGCAGACGCTTCAATTACAGAATGTCGTCGGACACTACCGGAGTCCAAAAGAAGCGCAAAGACAAAGACAGGCCGCCGAGGTCCAAACAGGACTCGTTGCAGCTGGAGCCAGCGTCCGGTTCGGCTGTCGTCAGTGAGGCGCTTTTGCAGCCCCTGTCGTCCGTCACTTCTGAACCGATGGCCGATATGGACTCCCATGGGGAGCCATCAAGGCCCACTATTGTAACTGCTGCAGGACCTTCGGACGTCGCTCCTTCAGATGGGTCCGGAACCGCTGTGCAGGTACCGGCTTCTGAGGGGGTTTTCAGGCCTACTCACATTACAATTTCAAAGGCAAAGACAAAGACTCCTGTTAAGTCTAAAGTTCCAGCTCAAGCTGCTTCTGAATCCACTCCCAAGACACAAAAGCAATTATTGAGGATGGCTGAAGATTTGCTTACAATGATTAGGGGTTCTCACCCCCCTCCTGAGAAAAGGCCTCGACAGGATGTTATTCTAGATTCCTCTGACCAGGCTTCTGTATCTTCTGTTTCTTCCTCAGATCAGGACTATTCCTTTCCCCCTTATGAGGATTCGGATGCTGAGGATTCTTTACCCTCGGCCTCTCCGCCTGAGGATTTTTCTTTGGGGAAACCCTGCATGAGATGAGGGAACATTTTCATTGGGAAGGACAGGAATATTCTGCTTCCAAGAAGAGGCTTAGAGAATTTCTTCTTCTTCCTCAGCATAGGCCTTTAGCTATCCCTCCTGTTTTGGACATTGTAGATGATGCCTTTTCTGAGGCTAATTTGAATCCTGATTCCATGCCTCCTGCTCCTTCTAAGCCTGATAGATTTTATAGGGTTCCTGACTCTCATTTATTTTTATTTAAAACCCTTCATGGATCCTGAAACTATTTCTCAGGGCTCTAAGGCTGCTAAGGTTGCTACTTCTAAAAATCCTATTCCCTCTGAGAAGGATTCTCGGGCTTTAGACAGGTGGGGAAAAAAGGTATATACTTCTGCTACCCTGTCTGTAAGGGTTTTAAATTGCCAGTTTCATATGTTTAAATATCAGCAATTTCTTTTGTCTGTTTTAAAGCAAAAGCTTGCTTCCCTTCCTGCTTGTGCAGAGGATAAGGAACTTCAGGATGTTTTGCATGCTACTGAACAGGTTAACAAGCATAGCTTACATTGTGGTTTTGATGCTTTGGATGCTTCTTGCAGGGCTGCTGCCTCTGGTACTGTTATTAGGAGACATGCCTGGCTTCGTGAACAAAGTTTGCCTGAACAGGTTAAGGCTAAGTTATTAGATGCCCCTGTTCAACAAGATGTTCTTTTTGGATCTAAGGCTGAGGAAGTTATTAAAAAGATGGAAGAAAAGGCAAAGTCTATGCAGACTGTAAAAGATTTCTTGCAAGTTCAGCCTCCTAGATTTTCCAGGAATTGGCCCTCTAAAAATTGGTCCTTTCCCACGTCTGACAGGCCTCAAAGGGGAAGATATAGGCGCTCCAGAGGTCGTGGTCAAGGCCAGGCCTCTTACAGATCTAGACAATGGACTGCTTCTTCACCTAGAAGGGGAGAAGACGCAAACTCAATGACTCTCTTGGTTGGGCTTCAGGACCCCTTCACCTGGACGCCCCTCTCGGAGGAAAACTGTCTCTTTTTTACAGAAATTGGACTCATATTACCCAGGACAGATGGGTATTGGACGTGATTTTAAAAGGTTACAAATTCCACTTTCACACTTTGCCAAGGACTCACGGTTGGCCAGATCTGCCAAAACTTCAATGGTCAGAGGCCTTAACTCAAATGGATGCTCTTCTGGCCATGAGAGCCATAGAGCCTGTTCCACTTTCGGAAATGGGAAAAGGGTTTTATTCAAGGCTGTTTCTGGTTCCCAGAAAACAAAACTCTTGGAGACCTATTCTGGACCTTTCTGTGTTAAACACCTTTTTGGAAATTCCAAAGTTCAAGATGCTTACACTGCAACAGCTAATTCCAATGCTCTCTCAAGACGCCTGGATGGTGACATTGGACTTAAAGGAAGCCTATTTACATATTCCCATCAGACAAGAACGCAGGAAATTCCTCAGGCTCAAGGCAGGTTCGAGGCACTTTCAATTCTCTGTTCTGCCCTTTGGTTTATCTACTGCGCCCAGAGTCTTCACCAAGTGCCTGGCACCAGTAGTGGCTTACTGCAGACTTCAGGGGATCCAAATTTACCCCTATTTGGACGACTGCCTTATTCAGGCAGACAGCAAAGATCTTCTGCTTCAACATCTGGACTTTGTTCAACGTCTTCTCCTCCTACTGGGATTCTCAGTGAACATAAAAAAGTCACATTTGATCCCTTCTCAACAAATGGTATTCTTGGGAGCCCTCTTAAATACAACCTTACAAAGGGCCTTCCTCACTCCAGAAAAACAAATTCAGCTGGCTTCTACTTTCAACACCTTGGCAACTCTATCTCAGCTCACTGCAAGGAAATTCCTGCAGGCCCTGGGCTACATGGCTTCCTGCATTCTGTTGATTCCAAACGCAAGGCTTCACATGAGAAAGCTTCAATGGTATCTGAAAAGTGTATGGTCACAGCATTACCACGATCTGGATATTCTGATTCCTCTGATCCCCTGCCTTCAGAAGGAGTTTTTCTGGTGGTCCAGGGCATGCACTTCAAACGAAGGAAAACCTTTTCGTCTTCCTCAACCTACTCAAATCCTAACCACGGACGCCTCGGATTATGCTTGGGGAGCACACTTTCTAGACAATTGCCAGCAGGGAACCTGGACAAAGGACCATCTTCACTGGCACATCAATCTGAAGGAAATGTTGGCAGTCCAAAACGCCCTTCTAGCCTTCAAGAATCTTCTACAACCAGGCCCTCTGCTAATTCGCACAGACAACACCACGGTCATGTGGTACATCAACAAGCAGGGGGGCTCTCATTCATACCCCCTTTGCAGACTAGCTATGGGTTTATGGGACACAGCTCTAAATTTGAATCTACATCTCCAGGCTCAATTCATTCCAGGAAACAGAATCTCTTAGCAGACAGCCTGAGCAGAAACATTTCAGATCCTCACGAATGGATGCTAGACACCAACTTGTTCAACAGGATTACTGCAGTTTGGGGATGTCCCCAGATAGATCTGTTTGCATCCCATCTCAATCATCAGCTGCCTCGCTTTTGCACCAGGTCCTTCCACAAAGCAGCTTGGAGAGTGGATGCCCTGTCCTTCAGCTGGAGAAGCCTTTCAGCATATGCCTTCCCTCCTCTTCCTCTACTACCTCGGGTATTACTGAAAATAAAACAGGACAAGCCCAGGTTCCTCATCTTGATTGCTCCAAATTGGCCTCGACAGTTTTGGTATCCAACTTTAAAGCTCCTGTTCTCGGGGCCTCCTTGGATTCTCCCACTGAACCCTTCGCTTCTGTCTCAGCATCAGGGTCAGTTACTACATTTCAATCTCAAGACCCTTTGCCTGGCAGCTTGGCTCTTCAAAGGAGTTTGATTCCATCTAGTCTTCCCAAACAAGTTTTGGATGTTCTTTTGGAAGCTAGATGGCCTAGCACTAGGAAATCCTATGCCTCGAAATGGAAGAGGTTTTCTATTTGAATGCAGGACCGAGGTTCTGATCCTCAGGTACCTGATCTCTCTTCTATTTTGCTTTACCTTTCGGAACTTTTATCTAAAGGACTTTCCTTTTCTTCCATTAAGATTCATGCTTCTGCTATCTCTGCACATTTCAGTTCTGATCCTCCTGTTTTTTCTCATCCCTTGGTGAAGCAGTTCTTGAGAGGGGCTAAAAATTTGCGACCTCCAAGGACCCCTCCTGTCCCTGCCTGGGATCTTAATTATGTTTTAGAAAAACTTACTTTGCCTCCTTTTGAGCCTGCTGCATCTTCAGATATTAAGTTTCTATCCTGGAAGACTGTTATTTTGTTAGCATTGACCTCTGCCAGAAGGGTCTCAGAGTTGCAAGCTCTCATGGCTGTGGAACCATACCTTATTTTCCATCAGGACAGAGTATCCTTGAGGACCAATCCTACTTTCATGCCTAAAGTGATTTCAAAGTGGCTTTAAATCAGACAATTCACCTTCCTACTTTCTTTCCAAATCCTCAAAACAAAGGGGAAAGGATTTTGCATTCATTAGATGTGCACAGACAGTTACGATTTTACCTGGACAAGACTAAAGATTTCAGAAAGTCTAACCAATTGTTTGTTTCCTTTGCCTCCAGTTCTCTTGGAAAACCTATTTCTAAACAAACTATTTCCAAATGGATTGCTTATGGAATCAGATTTTGTTACACTCATCATGGGAAACAGTTTCCAGGTACCATTAGAAGTCACTCTACTAGAGCAGCTGCCACTTCTACAGCTTTCCTCAGAGGAGTCCCTACCAAGGATATCTTGGAAGCTGCCACTTGGAGTTCTGTGCATACTTTTTCCAAGCACTACAATCTCCCCTTGTTTTCTAAGTCCAGGGCAGGCTTTGCCTCTGCTGTCTTGCAGGGTATTCTTGCCTCCCCTTCTTCTATCTAGAGCCTCCTCCCCTTTTACACTGCTTTGGGATTCCACCCTACAGTTATGACTGCAACAGTGAAACACGAAGAACATAGTACAGTTGTGTACACCTACCATAAATGTAGATGTTCGAGTGTCTTCACTGTTGCAGTCGGGGTTTCCCTCCCTCCTATCTCCTCTTTTCCTTTTTTGTGGTGTATTTGTGTTTCCTTGTTGGATTCATTTTTGGTTTATTGGGGACTTCTGACATCTGGGGCAAGAAAGGCTGGAGAAGATGGCGTCGGCTGAGGGCTATGTACCAGAGCGTACTGACGTCAGGGTACTAGCCTATACAGCCGACGCCGGACCCAGACTTTGGGATTCTGGCCGACCTCGGGCTGCCTGCCGGCAGGAGCACCCTACAGTTATGACTGCAACAGTGAAGACACTCGAACATCTACATTTATGGTAGGTGTACACAGCTGTACTTTCTATCATTCAGCTGGAAAAACCTGACAGTCTATGCCTTCCCACCGATGTCTCTTCTCACCAAGGTGCTTCTAAAAGTCAGACAAGAGAGGCCAAAAATGATACTGGCTGCACCAGACTGGCCACTCCAGCACTGGTACCCAATCCTAAAAACTTTGTCCCAAGGCCCACCTTGACCTCTGCCTCAAATCCCTCATCTTCTGACACAGCAAAACAATCAGATTCTGCACAGTCAACTCAGAACCTTAAACCTGGCAGCATGGCAGGTAATGTAGCCACTCAGACTGCACCTCTCTCTAAAGCTGTTATGGATGTAATTTTGTAAGCCAGGATGCACAGCACTTGGAAATCTTATGCAGAAAAATGGAAGAGATTCTGTGCTTGGAACCAGGCACAAGGGCTCGACCCACTGGTCCTTGATATACCTCAGATTTTGCAATACCTGACTGAGATGTTGGATAAAGGCCTATCTTTTTCATCTATTAAAATCCATGCCTCTGCCATTTCAGCTCATTACAATACAGATCCTCCTATTTTTTCACATCCTCTACTATGACAGTACCTCAGAGGGGCAAAGAATATAAGACCCCCTAGGAGAGCACCAGTACCTACTTGGGACCTAAACTTTGTTTTAGAGAAACTAACACTGCCTCCATTTGAACCAGCCAGCACAGCTGATCTAAAGTTATTGTCATGGAAAACTGCTCTGCTCCTAGCAATAACTTCAGCAAGAAGAGTCTCAGAGTTACAGGCATTGATAGCTGTTGAACCTTTCCTCATTTTTCATCGGGACAGGGTTTCTCTTAGGACAAACCCAACATTCATGCCAAATGTGGTCTCCAGTGTGGCCTTAAATCAAACCATTAATTTACCTACTTTCTACCCAAATCCCCAGAATAAAGGGGAAAGACTTCTGCACGCTTTGGATATACACAGGCAGCTACGATTTTACTTGGACAAAACAAAAGCTTTCAGAAAAACTGAGCAACTGTTTGTAGCTTATGCTGCAGGATCACAAGGAAAGCCTATTACAAAGCAGACAATCTCCAAATGGATAGGACACTGCATCCGCTTCTGCTATGCACAACATGGCAAATCTGTGCCTAAGGGCATTAGGCCTCATTCTACCAGAGCAGCAGCCACTTCAGCAGCTTTCCTCAGAGGAGTACCAACCAAAGACATATTAGAAGCTGCAACCTGGAGCTCAGTGCACACTTTTACCAAGCACCACCACCTACCTCTCTACTCCAAATCCAGAGCAGGCTTTGCCACTGCAGTTCTGCAGGGCTTGTTAGCCTCGCCAAATCCAATCTAGACCCAGCCACCCAACCTCAGCTTTGGGATTCTACCCAAGTGTAATGACTGCAACAGTGAAACACGATGAACATAGTACAGTTGTGTACCTACCATAAATGTAGATGTTCAAGTGTATTCACTGTTGCAGTCCAGGTTACCCACCCTCCATCCCCCTCTTTGCTGGGACTATTCTATACTTCTCAACTCTATACAACCTATGTGGTGTATTTGCTTGTAGATGAAGAAAATGATTATAGTAATATATGCATGGTTGTTTGGCATATTTTTATCTTTTCAGCCTTCCTGTCTGGGGGCACCTGACATCTGGGGCAAGAAAAACTGAAGAAAATGGCATCGGTTGCAACTTTTATACCCCTGGCGCACTGACGTCAAGGAAGAGGCGACAGCAACCGTCGCCGGACCAAGACTTTGGAACTCTGGTCGACTGCGGGTCGCCTGCCAGCAGGATAACTCAAGTGTAATGACTGCAACAGTAAATACACTCGAACATCTACATTTATGGTAGGTACACAACTGTACTTTCTGCAGGGCCTCATAGCCTCTCCTAACCCTATTTAGCCCAGCCACCCATTCTCAACTTTGGGATTCAACCCAAGAGTAATGACTGCAACAGTGAAACACGATGAACATAGTACAGCTGTGTACCTACCATAAATGTAGATGTTCGAGTGTATTCACTGTTGCAGTCCAGGTTACCCACCCACCATCCCCCTTTCTTTGCTGGGACTTATCTGCACTTCTCTATCCTATACAACCTTTTTGGTGTATTTGCTTGTAGATGAAGGAAATGTTATTTTTGTGCATGCATTTTTATTGGCTTATTTTTCAGCCCCCAAATTTTTATTGGCTTATTTTTCAGCCTACCAATTTGGGGGCACCTGACATCTTGGGCAAGAAAAACTGAAGAAAATGGCGTCTGCTGCTTCTTTTATACCCCTGGCGCACTGATGTCAGGGAAGAGGCGACAGCAACCGACGCCAGACCTAGACTTTGGAATTCTGGCCGACTGAGGGTAGCCTGCCAGCAGGATAACCCAAGAGTAATGACTGCAACAGTGAATACACTCGACATCTACATTTATGGTAGGTACACAACTGTACTGTATTGACTACCAGTTCAGAGCAGATTTAAGTGTTACCTTTGAGATTGCGCATGTATTTGAAAGAGGCCTTGTGGTTGTCCTTCGTGGATGTGGCCAATTTGGACTCAAAGTTAGCCTTAGAGGATTTCACCAGTGACCTTATTTGCTTATTCAGACAAAGGAGAGATTGCTTCCAAGTTGGCACCTGCTCTTTCTTGGTCCAGGACAGCATTTTTTTTTTTATTGCAGAGTTGTCTATTGCTGCTGTCCACCAGAAAGGTTTACTTTTCCTTGAGGAAGATGATTTGGTCCTTTCAAGTATTGCTGAGTCCATACAGCTACGTAGTTGTTCACATAGTTTTTTTGGTCTAGGCTTGGACATTAGTGCTAGTTCCAACTGAAGGGGTGGTGGCTGTGAAACTGCTTATACCTGTTTTGAGAAGATTGTAGTCAGCTTTGGAAAAGTTGTTTTGTTTGACCCTGACGGGGGGGCGGGGGGGTCGACTTCAAAATTGATCACTTTATGGTCAGATCTTACCAAGGAAGATGACACTGTAGGGGTGCTACAGTGGCTAGTCATGTTGGTTAGGGCCAGGTCCAGGATATGTTCACCTCACGTAGGGGTGTTGACCAGCTGATCCAATGCATTGGCATTGACGAAGTCGCGGAATCTCTGTGCATTCATGTTTGGGCTAGAATAGGTCTTCCACTCTATGGTTGGGTAGTTAGTCACCCAGGGTCAGGGTAGAGGGTCGAACCTTGATAGATTCAAGTAAGTCCAGATAGGTGGAGTGGACATCCTAAGTTATGGTTGGGGGTCTGTAGCTAACTCTGATTTGAATAGGTGTTTTGTCAGCAGTTAACTGCACTTGGAGTGTCTTCTGTGCATCATACCATTTGACCAGCCTGGAGGTGTGTATGTGTGATAAATATTGAAACTCCACCTCCTTTGGCTTTGTAGCCCTCCGTTTGGGGTCTGAAAGTATAGTTGGATGTGTAACCTGGTAAGACTGGCGTGCTCTCCACAGCTTTGAACCAGGTTTTAGTGACTGCACAAATGTCAGCATCCACCAGGGCAAGGAATGCTTGCAATGAGTGCAGTTTCATGCTAAGACTCCTAGCGTTTAGCAGCATGACCTTTGCATTTCATTTAGAAGAATTTTTCGTGTGTGTAATTTTGTGCTCATAACTTTGCCTAAAAAGGTTACTATGGGGAAGGCAAGAGCCTTTGCCAGAAGCCTGCAGCCCAGGGGAGACAGATGAAGGCTATCTCTGGCAAAACATCGTGGTCTGTCAATCATGTCTTCCCGGGCTGTCAGGTAATTGATCCCCTTGGAATGACACCAGAAACGAAGCCAATTGTTAAAGTCCATCATTTTCTGTTTGTATTGAGGCATCATTCTGGGTGATGCTGCTGCTTAAGGCTAGGGACATAAATGCCAGGGACACGCATTCACTGAGCTCAGTCATGTCTCTCTTCATATAGTCCAGAGAGGTACGTCTCAATTTATTCACACCAGCATGGACTATGACAGTGTCATAACAGTACCTGTTGTTAAGGGGCTTGAGTACATGCGTGATATGGCGGATTCTAGCACCTGACAAGCAACTTACCATGACTTTCTCTTTGTCTAGCCTGGTGAGGGGTACATCTGTGTGTCTCACGATAGAGTTTCGTATGACTAGTATGTTGGGTTTGTGGCTGGACCTTAGAGGCCTTTCTGGATGCTTCCTGTTTCCAGTTCTCTTAGGTTGCTCTTGTTCTCCTGGGACAATTCAGTTCTGAGGATTAGGTGTACATACATCACTTATTTGTACCTTATGTCTTGGACGTAGTACATCTGTCTAATATTTGGCATCTGGAAGTGCCAAGGCTCTGGTATGCTGGCTGAATGTACAGCTGTCATCAGTAGGATATTCCTTTAGTAAGGAATTCTGTAACAGTGAAAGGTCCAGCATCTACTGTTAAGGTAAATTCTTACACAACTATATTTTATTAGTGGAGCTTTGCTTTCTGTCTGTTTTCTGTTAATGTGTCAGAACCATTTGTTGGAGACTTGTTTACAAAGACACACATAATTCATTGATAATAACATTAATGTTTGTCCTGTACATGTACTTTTGTGTTATGACAAGCAGATTGCATTATCCTTCTTAGTTCTGGAGAATACTGTCCTAGATCAGTTTCCTAATACTCCCGGTACATATAAGAAGTTTAGATTATTTTGGCATCCGTTGTTATAGTTATAATAATTTATGCCTGCAACATTTCCTTGCTAAGTATCATACTTATTCTGTTAAGTGTTTTTAATTTCTAGAAGGGTAGTCCAGATTTTTGTTTGAAATAAAAAGTCTGATTAGTAACTGAGTAAATGTTGTCAAGCCTTTTTACTATTTTTTGACAATAATTTGACATTTTTTTAAGGAAGTGATCCACATATGAGTTGAGAAACATGTATATGCAACATTTAAACTAATGGTCTTGCACTGAAATGGAATTATATCAAACCTTGAATTTTTTTTTTTTTTTACTAATATTACAAACTTAATTTGCAGGAAATGCTAAATCTCCTCATAGAAGATCATTTAGCATGGATACTGCCAAAATGAATCAGATTGACAGCACTTCTAATGGAAGTGATTCAGCTTTTGATAGACAGAATGATCCGTTTGCAGATGTGAGTAGTTCGTTGCCACAAAAATTTGCAACTCTTCCAAGAAACAAAAATCCTTTTGAGGACAGAAATGACTTACTGGAGAGTAGCAGCATAGGCATATCATCTAAACAAAATGAAATCAAGAAAGAACCAAAAAAAGAAAAAAAGGAGAAAACCAGCCTTTTTGAAAGAGTAACAGGCAAAAAGGATGGTAAGAAATCTGATAAACTCAGTAATGGAAGAATTGACAATTACACTGATTTAAAATCTCCAACTCAGCTGAATGACTCTCACCAGGAAAGTTATGTATATGACTCAAAAAATCCTTTTGCAACAAACTACAGGAACATAAATGCACGGTCATGGTCGGGGTAAGTTCCTTTTTATCTTTAGTAAAGAGATGTTAATTTCTAATTAATGTTTTAATGGCAATGCCTTTAATGAGATGACAAGAATCTTATTTTAAGAGCTAAAAGCACACGCACTGTAACCAGTGTGAGGTTTCCTATAAAATAACTTGACAGTTATTATTTTCCTTACTGCTGTTGTAAAATATAAAATGTTTCATCTTATTAAATCAGTACAAGTTAAATGCAGCAGTATCTGCAACATTAAAATAAATATCACAAAAGCATGTAAAATTATACCAATTTGCAGTATTTGGCAAGCGCTAAAGAACAATTCATTTTAATTTAAATGTATTTCTGCAGCCTGTTCAGAATGACTGGGCATATTATTAACAAGGTCTTTACAGAAGGGAGTTGGATAATTAACAAGATCTCTAGAGAAATGGTTCAGATAATTAGTGAATTCTTAGAAGAGTCATTGGGCACCAAGTGGCATCACCCAGACTTTGAAAAGGGCTGATTAGCTGTCTGCATCAACACCAATTGCTATAAAGTGCATCTCTGATTCAACACATTTTATTGGTGACGTTCTTGTTACTGAATGACAGAGTTCACAATGAAAAGTATGGCTGTGTGGTTCCATTTTACATTGCTTGCATTCTTAGAGAGAAAAAAAGAAGAATTATCTCCGTTTCATTTTTAAGTCGATGCATTTTCCAAAAATAAAAGTCAAATCAAAATCTGGTTACAGGGAGTACATATTTCAGTAGGTAAGCCTTGTGGTACAATTGCCATGTAGCATTAGGGCTGCATGGAGAGCCATCTGCCTGTCTGTCATTTTATCTAGGGAGCATGTAGAATGGCACTGTATACTGTTTTTTTGCAACATAACATTGGTCATATGCTTGATGTTTTTGAGAATGCCAAACCAAGTAAGGTATGACAGTGATGCAGCAGTTAGCAATGATGCTTCAGTATGATTAGTTTTTTGATTAAGTTCTTGGCAGGGTTGATTTCACTGTAGAGTCTGCCTATACTCCTTGTACCTCCATGCATTTTTTTACTCTTGTTCCGGTTTTCTTCTATATCCCAAAGGAGTGCAGGAAGTGAATTGACATTCATTAGAACTGGTCACTCGCGGGAATGCATGTAGGAGTGCGTGTCTGAGTATGGGTGTGTGTCCTATGATGATTGTCACTACATTCAAGATTAGCTCCTCTGCTCAGAGCTACTTAAGTACCCAGGATAGTCTCCACGCGACCTTGATTTGGATCAAGCGGGTAATTAGATAATGACCGAATGAAATCGCAAGTTTGCACATTTGAGAATCCTTTACAGCTGAAAACAGCACCTTGTTGCATTTCTGTGTTATGGTGTTTAAAGCAACTGCTGCATCTAGGGTGAATAGATGCTGTTTAACTTTGGATACCCTTTTTGGTTCTTCTTTTCCACAGTGAATTCTGTTCATTCACAGGACATATTCACAGTAATGATTTAATGTAGGTTTCTGCATTGTGTGTGCAGTTTTGTCTAATACAACAGTGGTACAAAGTTTTTTTTAGGTTTAAATAATCTACTTGTCTTCTCTGTTACTGTAAAAGAGGTATGCCTGATGGTAAGCATACATTTATTTTCTCCTATTTTTGACAAGAAGACATTGTTTTTTTTGAGGACGGACTGTTGGTAACATTCTGAGTTTTCTCCCCACCCCTCCATTACCCCGTGAAAGTCCAGCAGAACTCACTGGCAAAGGTTGAAGAGGCTACCACTGGCCATCCCCTGCTAATATTTCTTATATGGCAATACTAGATGGTGGATATTTGCCAGCTTTCTAACTTCTAGTTGATCTGTTTTCGTTGGAGTGGGAGCACACCCATAGGAAACCTAGGTTGATGCCATTGCCAGTATCACGCCTTGTGCAGGCTTCTTCTGTGCCATAGACTTGGGCACCAGCGTACTTAAACTTGACTCCCAGCAACTATTGCTTCATACATTTACTGAGGGGAGGCCCACCTACCCACCTTGGAGCTAGTATAATGTCTAAATTCTTATATACACATGAAGGATGGAGAGCCTTAGACAATCCTGTAATGGAGGCTGACCTCAATGATGCTATTTTTGTAGCTTGGAAGCATTCAGACTCTTTTTACTTGGTTCTCGTAAGGACATATACCCTTTATCAGACCCAAATGAGTGAAATGAGAGCCATTCAAAACATCACAGTGCTGGTTTCTGTTCTTCCATTCAGGCTAGTATGTGTTCTAGATACAACAGCTCCTTTTCTCCTTATAGAATCCAAAGCTTTAGGCAGGACTGAAGATAACATTCTTCTCTGTCGCACTGGGGCATCCTTATCTGTTTGTTTCATTTGACTAAGTTCCATTCATGTCAAATGGATCAGACATTAGAAAGGTTGGCAAACCTCCCGGACTGTAAATCTCAGAGAAGCTCTTACCACAGCTTCTGTGGTGCACTTGTAAATATGACTGTACTGATTCTGTGGCTTTAACAAAAGGCTTTTGTGTGTCTGTGTGTGTATGTGAGAGATGACCTATTTCAAGCAATCATTTTTCAATGGCCATGTCTTTCAAGCTATCCTATTGTCCTCTTTACTATGCAGCATCTGCTTGACATCCTTAGTTTCCTTCTATTTATTCAAGACCAGTCTGATTCTTCAGTAAGAAGGCACCATTTCATAGAAAGAGGAGAACCCCAAATTATATAACGTGTTGCATGACGTTCCTTTCATGGTTGTCTCCCTCCATATCAATTTCAACCACCATTGGCTCAGTAGTTGTTGTCCTGGCTACTTTGTAGGTCTACACGTTAGTTCTGTGAGTTTATTGTGCATTGTCAAACCATTACAAAAGGCTAGTCGGTTCAAGATTTGGTCACAGATAACGTTGTCTTAGAGCTTTTAGACCGTGACCTGGGATGACCTCCATGTAGTGTTCAAATTCTGTCCACAGAGATCTTTGGAAAATGACCATAAAGACTGCTCATTATTTAAAGAGAGAAGGCCTGGGCTTCAAGTACTAGCATGTCATTGCTGGAAATTATGGATTATTTTCTGGAGCATCAGTGTTTAACAGCTGAAATTCCATTTTTTTTTTTTTTTTCACTTTAGATGGCACCAGTTTCAGAGTGCTGTTATTTGATGTCTTCTCTTATGCTTTGTGTTCCCCATGGTGCTAATCAGTAGGGCATGCTGTTGAAAGATTGTCATTTTTTTTTCTGTTAACATGGTTGACTAGCTCTCAGTTGACACATGAAAAAGCCTTTGGTGGTGTCCTGGACTTTAGTGATTCTGTTAGATCCTGTGGATCTCTCTAAGCTGGGAGGAGTCCTTTCTGTGTGTGTTTTCACCAGGCATATTAAGACAACCTTTGGATGTCTGGGAGTGATTGCAGCCATGGAGTTGTTTATTCTAACAGGCACTGTATTTAGTCATTCAGGAATGGCAAATAGAAAAGCAAACATATACATGCAGTGGGTCACAAAGTTGCTGAGTCTGTAGACCAGGTTCCTTTTCATTAGTCATCTTGGTTAAGTAGTTTGACCAGAATATTCTACAGCATGTTTGGCATGAAAACTGTTTCTAGTAGAAAAGATATTACAGATTGCTGCCACACTTCTTCAGATTGAGTTGTTCTTTGTTTTCATTGCAGTTCATTTGATTCACTTCACTTAGCTCATTTGTTTCCAAGGAAAGAAAAAATGCAGACTTGAATGGGTGAATGGATTATGACTTTGACAGATCAATGTGAGCACGAAAAGTTAGCTATGAGGGAGGATTCCTGCCTTTAAATGGACAATAGCCTATGAAAGAGGTCTCTCACTCAGAGTATTATTGTACTGAACAGTGCAGAACGCCTCAGATCACTGTTAGAAGCAGGTGTAACGGGAATTAACTCAGACTTGATTTACAAAACAATGTTTTTCTGAACTGTCATTCTTGAACTAACTTGACCTGCCATTGTTAAGAATAGAACTTTTTTCAGAATTGTTACTTTGTGTAAATTGAATGTGGATGGTACTTTTACACAATCAGTAACCAGGTCAGAAATAGTACTGTTTGTACTGTGGTTGAATAAGTAATTTTATGTTGATATATGTGGAGCGTAACATGAAAAACTACATTTATTGTAATATCCTTTGGTATGATTTGTAGTCATCATACATCAGCAATCAGAGCAGTTACATTCCTTTTGTGTATTGAATGCTTTTTGATGCCCATCACTAGGAGGTAGCTACTTATTACACCTTTAAAGTTTACGTAAATACTACTGCTATAATTTCATAGTAAGTTTTGTAATATAATCATGAAATTTCCTATATACAACATAACTTAAGTACTGTTTGTATAATGGAAACAAAAAAGCAAACTAATGTATATGATTGTTTTATGTACTGTTCTGTATAATATGACTTATTTTTAGATTTGCATTAATATGCCCTTTCATCTCATTGTTTAAGAACTAGATGTCTGTCTCCATGTGAGTATGTAAGTATATGTAGCAACACACACACACACACAAAACACCTTTTAACTGGCAAATAGCTCCTTGCTGCCCTGTCTCATAAAAATCTGACCCACAAGATGGAGTCTCTGTTGAAATAGTGCTGTTGTCTTGTCAGCCTCATTAAGTCTCATTTTCTTCCATTTCATTTGCTTTTATTCAGTAAATTGCTGCTGAGACATCCCCCTGTGTGGAGGCTTTCTGTTTCACTGCAGCAGGTGTTTGCTTCTATTCACAGACCGTCTCCAGCAGAGACTTGTCCTAAGTTCCTTCTTACCAGGTTCCACATAAGGGTCTTTTCACTGGATAGTTCAGGTTCAGTAGTCTAAACAATTCCGTCCTCTTTTCCATGGATTTCAAATTTTCAAAGGCCTTTAGTTATGGCTAGACCTATGCAGCCTTAAATCGTGAAGCAGCTCTGTACTCCTCAGGCTGTGTTGATCACAGATGCTTCTGCCCTAGGTTGAGGGTAGCACTACATGGGGTAGCCCATGTAGTACTCCTGGACACTAGGAGCCTCATATATCATTGTCTTGGAAATGAGGGCTGTTTTTCTATCTGTGATCTTTCTGGATATTCTGTACAATGGTGAGTTGTCTCCTTTCAATTGGACAGCATGACTGTGGCCTGGTACAGCAATAAACCAGGAAGTATACATTCTTATTCCCTGCTTTGAGAGGCATTGAAAAATCCACCACTTTTAGCAGCAATGCATATTTCAGATGACATCATCTCTCTGACATAAAAGTTTGCCATTGTCTCTTGATGCCCCGTGAATGATCTCTTATGCATTCATTTGCAGTCTGAATCTTTCACTTCTGGGACACTATAGCTTGCAATATCTTTGCCAATCCAAAATCAGGTGTCAGAGCTTCATTTCCACCTTTTGAGGGAAGTGTCATGACAGAGCTACCTTAGGACACCATTAGTCAGATGGACTCCGTCATGCTTTCCCCTCATTTCCTGTGATGATTAGTTTAATCCAGGAACCAATATTCCTCAGGCTGAAAGCTCCTAGCCCATAAAAACCTTTGTGCTCATAAACATTATTGTTACAGAGTTAGTCATGATGGGTGCGAAACTGGCTACAGATAAATGTCTGCTCATGTGGACTAACTTCCAGGTCTTTGTACATCCCTAGAGTAGACTGGTCTCCTCATACCAGAGATGATGTAAAAAGAGGAGAGCAGCTCATAATTTTCAGTTCTTTTATTTTATTTTGTTGTGTTTGGTAGTCAGTCTGTTGGTCTTATCCTAGCAAATTCCAGAGCGATACATAACCATTTTGGATGTTGTGTCTTTCGGCTTTTTCCGGTTAGGGGGTCGCCACAGCGGAACTCCAGTCCGCAAATGATTGACTTTTTCTAATTCTGTCATTGTACTGCATAGTTTGTTTTTTTTTGCTTTGACGCTGATTTTAAGTATATTGTTGGAGTTTGCTGAGGGCGGTGATGTGATATCCTTTGAAGAAAAAAAAAAAAGACCAACAAATGTTCCTTCAGGCAGCAGATCTCACTGAAAAACATTAACATTCGATGTTTACTCTGTCATGTGGAAGATAATTCAGTATGCATGTGCAAAGAGTGCTCATGTTTTAGAAGGATGCCCACAAAATCCATTTGAAGGTGCCCTTTTGGGTGTCAGCAGTAGGGTAATGATGATGGTTTTGCCACAGACCTCACCAGAATTTGCACCTGCACAGCTAGATACTCGTCTCCAGACATCCCTCCTGGTCCAGCACATTATGCATGCTGAAGGTGTGAAGGCTGCTCCCCACCAGCTGTCTTCTCTATTTTTAGTATAACAGCCCTCAGTTCCAGGGTTAATTATTTCAAAGTCAAAGGGCTGTTTTGAATTTCTAGACTTGGAAGGTCTTACTACTATGGAACAGGCATCTGGGTGCTTGATGTAGGTTCATAGGTAAGTATGAGGCTAGCTACTCTTGTTAGCTAGTTTAAGCTTAGTTAATTTCCCTTAAAGATGAGAATCCAAACTTGTATAATTTGTCTGTGAGTTAAGCACCTTAACCATTATGCAGCTCCTCCCCCTTCAGTAGATGCCGATGCCTGCCCCACCCTACTCCTGCTGTAAGAGTCTTGCAGAAGAACATTTAGCCATCTGGAAAAGTGACTGCCTCTTTCCTAAGAGATGTTAAACGTACTACTTCGATCATCTCTGCCCATCCTAAGAGAAAAAAGAATCTCTTCAGCAACTTCAATGTCAAGCTCAGACATTGGAGAGGAAGAGAATCAGGAGTTCGCTTATCTCAGATGTATTTGCTTGGCCTTTGTTTGTTTCGGTAAGGCTGCAAATATTGTGAGTGAAAATTTAAATTGGAGTTCAAAGGAAATGTCTGAATCCTACAAGAGGTAAGTGGAGGTGTTAGGTGTTGAAGCTAAACCAACCACCATTCCCTTAGTGTTCCAGGCATTGAAGATGTATTTGGGAATACGTCCTTTCAACTGAATCTGAACATCCTGACTCCAGCCTTCAGGAAGTCCTATTCATTTTACTGTGTGTAATAAGAAAGGTTAAATTCCTATATAAAGCCCTGTTGTGGATTCAGCGGTTATCACACTGGATATGCTGGGAGGGAATCCAGACTTCCCCAGTGAATAATATACTACCAAATGACAAGGAAAGTAGACTGTTAAATCAGTTTTCAAAGTTGATATGTACTTCTGCCATAGTGGATGTCAGGTTTATCATTTGCCTAATCCACATTTTTCAGTATCACAAACAAATACTGAAGCAAATGAAAGGGATGACGGAGTCTATTTTATATGCCTCTTTGATTTCTTTATAAAGTGGAGTCTTGTTCAGAGAAGGCAGGCATGCTATCATATGTGTCTGTGATGCTGTAGTTGCATTTGCCAAGACAGCTGCACTGATAACAGTTTTAAGAAAGTAAGCCTGGCTTAGGATGTAGCCTTTTAACCAGAAAAAAATAACTTGATATCCACCATAACTAATTTATTCTTTAAGCTTTTTTGTCAACACATAGGACTTCTTCAGAAGTGCTAGTGACATAAGTAGGAACAGCTGTATACATTCTACAATTAAACACATGACCAGGTCACATGTTGAATATGCATTAGTTTTCAACACAAGTAAGCAAATAGATTGATCAACATAAATACCTGGTCATGTATTTAACGTAGTATGAACTTTTTCAAGTCACTGTCATGGAAATGAACATTCCCTTATCCTTGATTTATATCTGAATCAACATACTAGGGCACACAATACATGACCTAAATGGATCTTTTTCTGATAAGAGTCTGTACTAGAAGATAAAGGAACTAATAACGCCAACTGTAGTAACCAGTTAGAATACCCTTCCTAGGCTGCCCATTCATTCTCCCTCAACCCAAGGCCGTAGTGACCACGGACACTTCCCAGTTAGGGAGGGGGGGCATTAACTGTGAAAGACACTCCAAGGCACTTGGTCCCCTGAAGAGGCCAATTTGCATATTAACAACCTAGAGCTGGGAGCAGTGCTATTAGAGTTGCAGGCTTTTCAAGAAGCTGTCCCTTTAGGGACGATTGCTTTTCAAATGGACAACATGTCAGTAGTTTGGTACATCATTAAACAAGGAGGGACAAAATATTACCTCCTGCTTTGAGCAACACTCAGTGTGGCAATGGGCGATCTCATCCAACCACTTTCTCATCACAATGTACATTCCTGAGTAGTCCAGTGTGATAGTAGACGAGCTTAAGCATAAGCAATCGCATTCTTCTACTTTACCAATAGTTTCTCAACAAGAGTTGTGGCGGAGGTGGTTTTTTGCCAGTGGGACCAGCCTTACTGCAATCTTTTTGCTTTTCCCTAAACAACAAATGCTGCAGCTACTTTGCCCTAATCTCCCCACAAGGGGAATCCCAGAGGAATGCTCTACATCACAGTTGGCCCTCTGGTCTGCTTTATGCCTACCCACCAATTCCACTAATTTCCAAATTCCTACAGAAAGCTGCCATGTTGAACAGCAAAATTATCCTCATTGCACCTTTATGGCCTCGACAGATTTGATTCCCTTCCTTTGGCCTTACTTACCCCACAGTGGACTCTGGGTCTGATTCCAGACCTCCTGATTCACCCGACAGGCATGATGAATCCAGGCATATTGAACCTCAGGCTGACTGCCTAGCTTCTTCAGTTCCATTAATATCCAGACAACCTTTGCTCTCCTCTCCAGTCCATCAAATACTCTTATCTTGACATAAACCATCTACACGTAAACTATTCTCTAGTAAATTAAAAAGATTTGCGTATTGGGCCCACCAAAATAATGTTGAGCTCTTTTCAGCTGCTTTTGCATAGTATCCTTGAATTTCTGACTTTAATTTTTAAAGAAGGAGCTAGCTCCTGTATGGTAAAAGTCCAGCTAGCAACAATATCAAATTTTCCCATAGGATTTGATGGTCTTTCTGTCGCCTCCCATTGGCGATGCAAAATCTCTTGTGAGGTACTCCTCCTTCTCAGGCCCCCAATTAGAGACCCTTCTCCCCCATGGGACCTCAGCCTGATACTGCATCCACTTACTCAACCCCCCTTTGAACCTGCAGCTAAATGTGACTTCAAGTTCCTTTCTTGGAAAACAATTTTTCTAGTAGCCATTACTTGTGCCAGAAGAATTTCAGAGAATCAGGCATTGTCTTTAAAGCTGTCTTACTTGATCTTTCACAAAGACAAGGTCACTTTATGAACTAACATTTCCTTTCTCCCTAAAGTGGTTTCAGAGGCTAATATAAATCAAGTCTATTCATTTGCTGGTTTTCTTCCCCAGATTTTCTGACAAAGGTGAGTACATGTTACATTTATTGGATGTTCACAGGCAGTTACATTTTTACCTATGCAGAACAGAAAATTTCAGGAAGCCTGACCAATTATTTTTCCTTTTTCTGACATGAAATTAGGGAAATCTCTTACCCAAACTTACTCCAGCCAGACGGCTTACAGATTGTCTAATTTGTTGTATATATAAAAAATACAGTGTCCCTTATCAAAACCATTATGAGCTCATTCCACTAAAGCCATGGCTACTCTCAAAACCATTATGAGCTCATTCCACTAAAGCCATGGCTACTTCATCAGTCTTCCAGTCTAAAGCCACCATGGATGACATTTGTACAGTGGCAACTTGGGCTACTCCCCATATGTTTGTTACTCATTGCAAATTGGATATGGTCTCCACAGGCAGAGCATTATTTGGCTCAGTGGTGCTCAAGAGTATCCTTCCTTGAGTCCACCCTGGGAGAATTAGGTAGCTGGGGACTCTGTCCCATAGGTTGAGGATAAAATGAAATTGTTAACATCAGATAAAGAAGCTGTGTACTTACCATAACATTCCATGTGAAGTTGTTAAATCTCGCCGTTCATTCTCACTGATGGGTTCGGAGCCGATAGCAAAGCTCAAGGTTTGCCAGTAGCTCGAGACCAAGCCCCTTATCCCACAGTGCACTGCTGGAATTACCTCAGATCTAGTTTGCGGCAAGAGAGATCTCGGTGAACCAGTTAGCTTGGACCATTTTGATTCATCGCAAGTTTTAAAAAATTTTTTTCTTCTCTTTTTTAGAGATTATTCATATTTAGTGTGCGTTTCTTGTAAAAAATAATTATAGTTTAAAGTAGGTTAGATTGTCGTGATAGTGCCCTGTGTTGGCTTGTTTTTCTTAATGTTGGACCCTTTTCTTAGCCCTATTTAGTTTAACAATTTTTGCTTGTTCTTACTTTATTGTTTAGTGTAGGCTTAGTTAGCCCTGAATTTAACCTTTACAGGTTAATTTTCTGGTGTGTCTCTTATAAAATGTTGGATGAGAGAGAAAAGTCTCATCCTAAACCGGGGTTTAAGAAATGTCCAGATTGTGGACAGAAAATGTCCGTCACGGACGGACATGTCCAATGTGTTTACTGTCTGGGGGCTAAACACCTCCAAGACTCCTGCAGTATTTGCCACTCTTTTTCATCTAGGGTTCTCTTAGAGAGAAGGAGAAAACTCATAGATAGGGGGTTGCTGCCGCATACTTTTTCTGAGGCATTGGGTAGCCAGGAAGGTGCCAGCACTTTTTCTAAATCTTCAAAATCTTCTGATTCTAAACAATCCAAGAAGGCAAAGAGATCAGAGGGTACAGGGTTATCGGTTCCACAGTCCTCGGAACCGAGTGTCCCTTTGATTCGGAGCCAGCTCCCAGTCTTGGAGCCGGTCTCTGAGGTTCCCTCATCTCCTCTGCTCCAGTCAGCACCTTGGGTGCATTCCTCTAAGTCTTCGGTCAGCATCTCTGAGATGGACATGGATAGGCTAGTGCAGAAGCTTCTAAGGGCACCAGGGCTTGCTAAATTGTCGGCCCCGACCATTTCGTTGGAGCCGAAGACCATTGAACTGGATTTGACTACTCCTCCTCCGAGCCGTACTGGACTCTCGGAGCCGAAGGAGCCCGAACCGTTGCTTGTCAAACCTTTGGAACTGAGACCCGCACCGATATTATCTGTTCCATCTACTTGGACGTCCTCGGCGCCGACCGAGGACGCTAGGAGCCGACACTCACATGTCTGGTCCGGGGAGGATAGTCGGACCGATTTGTCGGTGATGACTCTTTCTCTCGGGGCTTCAGCTCGGATGAGCTCGGCTCCTACCTCGGGATTGGAGCCCATGGTTTCAGTGCGGGAGGATTGCACGGTCCCTCCGGATTTGTCTACCCCTTCTCGTTGGAGCCATGGTGCTTTTAATGCCATGAGGAGAGTCCGGTCTCCAAAGACATCGTCTGCACCAGTTCAGGCTTCCTTCTCCCCTCACGTTCCTGTGTCCGCATCTATGTCTACCGATCCCCCTAAGCATAGAGACCCCGAGCCTCAAGTGGCCCCACAGGGCATCCCCTGCTCTTCTGATACCTCCCCAGATCTCCCCACTGAGGAGGTACCCAGGAAGAGACTGTGCAAGAGGAGGCACTTAGACTCCCCACAGGAGTCTTTGACATCCGGCACTGACTTGGATGAGTCAGAAGGGTCCCCTCCATTCCCCTCTGAGGATATCTCCTTTGCGGAGATATTAGAGATTCTTAGTCAGAGGGCCGATTGGCAGTCCAAACCCCCTACTGAGGACGAGTCAGTGCTCTTGAAGGCTTTAGGGTCTCAACCTTCCACTTCTTGGGTGCCTCCGCCTTACGATGAGCTCATGGAGCTGATCTCTCGTAAGGAGTGGGAGTCACTGGAGACCATGGAACCTGTCCCTCGGAAGCCAAATAAGTTCATCTCTGCCCTGGTGGACAAAGCCTTTTTGACCAAAGGTGTGCCTGTTGATGCCATGGTGGTAGCTGCAGCCACCAAAAAGGAAGTGTCTGAAAAATCCGCATCTATCCATCCTCCTAACAGAGATTCTAGGATCATGGATAGATATGGAAAATGCATGTTTAGTTCAGCGACGTTTTCTCTGCGATCGCTGAACTATTTAACCCATTTTACGAGACGGCAAAGAGATGATCTGAAAGAGCTAGGAGATACACTCCTGGGTTACAGTAGCTGCAGGGGTTGCCGACAGTCAACACACAGCTCACTATCCTAAACTCGGTTGTAAACTCGTCCATATGTCTCATATCTTATGCAGCTGACAGTTCGAGTAAAGCCACTAGTTCAGGCATTGCTCTGCGGAGACCAGCCTGGATGCATGTCTGTTCCTTTGCGGAACCCTTCAAGTCTTCCTTTATCAACACCCAATTTGATGGCTCATCACTGTTTGGGCCTAAAGTAAAGGAAACTTTAACCAGGTGTGAGCAGGAAGGGAAGACCCTATCTGCCGTTGGAGTCTGTTTTTCTACCCCTACTTGGCCCTACCCCAAGGGCCCTAGGGGAGGGAAAATGTGGTTCGAAAAGCACAAGGGAGCCTTTCAAGACACATGTGGAGAAACCCCCCTCTAGAGGCAGCGGAGGGGGTTATAACGGAAGATGCCACCCACGTGGCAAAAGGGGTCCACAGCAACAGGGTGACAGAGGCCAGTTCTCTGATCAGCCCTACCAGCGCTCCTGAAAGGGGGCCCGGCTGTTCGGCTCTGGAGGCAGTCGAGGGTCACTTGTCTTTGTACCCAGAAGCCTGGCTAAACATAACATCAGATACATGGGTACAAAGCATCATTTCCAGAGGATATTTCATACCATTCTCTTCCCCACCTACTCCTGTAAGCAGAATCCCAGACATTCCACCCAATCTCAGGGAACAAGCAATCATAGAGGTCCAAAAATTGCTAGAAAAAAGTCATCCAACCAGTCCCAGCAGACCAAGTTGGAATCAGAACTTACTCAAGATTCTTTTTGGTACCAAAGAAAACAGGGGACTGGAGACCTATCTTGGACCTCAGCAGACTCGACCAATTTGTAAAGAAAGAGAAGTTCCGAATGGTCACGGTTACGCTTCAGTCCATTCTTCCCTTCCTAGGGAAAAGCGATTGGATGTGCTCCATAGATCTCAAGGACGCGTACTATCGCATAAAGATGAACAGACGCTCCAGGGGTCACCTGCGTTTCCAGCTGGGAGCCAGTCATTACCAGTTTCGAGCCCTGCCCTTTGGTCTCACTACAGCCCCCAGGGTGTTCAAATTTATGGCAGTGGTCACAGCTCACCTGAGGCGTCTAGGATTCCCGGTGTTTCCATGCCTAGATGATTGGCTCCTCACTGCTACCACCAGGCATCAATTGACTCGGGCAACACAATATACTCTGACACTCTGCCATCAATTAGGCATTACAATCAACTTCGAAAAGTCGGCCTTATTGCCATCGCAGCATATTGTTTTTATAGGAGCAGAGTTAGATACCTCAACCACCACTCTACGTCTTCCAGTCAAGAGTCTCACTTCTTCGCCAACACGTCATCTCACTGGTGTCAAAGAACAAAGCTACAGCAGCGGAGGTCTTGAAGGTACTTGGGTTTATGGTGGCAGCAGTCCTGGCTGTACCACTCGCAAGGATGCATATGCGAATCCTTCAGTGGCTCCTCTTCACTCAATGGTCCTACCAGAAGCTACCGATGCACTACATGATTCTCATCATAGAATCTTGCAAGAGAGACTTTCAGTGGTGGTTGAAGTCTCTTCATGTTACTATCAGAAGACCCTTTGTGCTCACCCCCCCTCCAGTAGCCACTGTGACCACAGATGCTTCCCTGATAGGGGGGGGTGGGGGCATTTTCGGGAGAAAGACTGCCCAAGGCCGATGGACGGATCAAGAGTCATATCTGCATATCAATGTTCTGGAGTTGAGAGCGGTACTTCTGGCGTTGCAGTACTTTCAGGACTCTCTTCCTCTAGGAACAATTGCAATTCAGACGGACAACATGTCAGTGGTCTGGTACTTGAACAAACAAGGTGGAACCAAGTCTTACCCCCTTTGTCGAGAAGCACTCCGGGTATGGCAATGGGCTGTGTCGTCCCACCGTTTTCTGATAGCAACGCACATCCCGGGGAAATCCAATGTGATAGCGGACAAGCTAAGCAGGGCAATACTGTTGCTTCACGCGTGGTCTCTCAACCGAGTTGCGGATCTGATTTTCTGCAAATGGGGCCAGCCTTCCTACGACCTCTTTGCCAGTCACATCAGTACCAAATGCAGAAGCTACTTTGCCCTAATACCACCTCCGGGACATTCCCCGAGAGACGCACTCGTACACAATTGGCCTCCGGGTCTCCTATATGCATTCCCACCTATTCCATTGATACCCAAGGTTTTACAGAAAGCAAAGTCACTGGGAAGGACAGTTATCCTCATAGCTCCCTACTGGCCTTGACAGATTTGGTTCCCCTTCCTTCACCATCATCTACTGGAGGATCCATGGATCCTGGACCCAGTTTCGGACCTTCTGACACACCCGTCAGAGGACCTCCATCCTTCACTGCAGTTCCTAAAACTGACTGCTTGGATAATCCACTTCCCTTAATTGCCAGGCTTCATTCGCTCTCAGATGATGCAAGACAAATCCTTTCGTCTTCTCACAAGCCATCCACCAAGAAACTGTACCGCAGTAAGTGGAACAGTTTCTCAATTTGGCCAATATACAGAAAATCGACCCTTTCCAAGCTCCTCTATCATCCATTTTAGAATTTTTGACAAAGATTTTTAAAGAAGGAGCAGCAGCTGCCACAGTTTGGTTCCAGTTAGCCGCCATATCAAATTTCCACCTTGGATTCGATGGGTTGAATGTTATGAGCCATAAGTTACCGAAGGCTTTTCTTAAAGGTGCCTTTCACATGAAACCTCTTGTCAAAATTCCTTATTCTTCCTGGAATTTGAATTTTATGCCGTCTCAAATTATTCTCCCCCCTTTCAAACCAGCATCATCTTGTGATCTCAGATATTTGTCCTGGAAGACTATATTTCTGGTAGCCATTACTTCTGCCCGCAGTGTGTCAGAACAAACCCCTCCTTTATGCCTAAAGTCTGTTCTGAATCCAATATCAATCAGGTCATTGAGCTGCCAGTCTTTTTTCCCAAACACTCTAACAAATTGGAATAACAAATTTGATGTACACAGACAGCTCAGATTTTATCTTGACAGAACTAAGGATATTAGAAAATCAGATCTACTTTTTGTATCCCTTTTGGAAGCCAGAAAAGGTAATCCAGTGGCTAAAACCACTTTATCTAAATGGTTATCAGATTTGTATATCCTTTGTTTATGCGAATGCTAGCATGCCATTGACACACAAACCTAAGGCTCATTCTACCAGAGCCGTTTCTACGTCTTCTGCCTTTCAAGCTAAATTGCCCCTTGACAATATTTGTGCTGCAGCCACTTTGTCTAAGCCTCATACCTTTATCACACATTACAAAGTAGTTAAGGCTTCCAGGGACAGGTCTTCCTTTGGTTCCACGGTACTGAAAAACATACTTCCATGAGCCATCAGTGAGAATAAACAGCGAGCTTTAACAACTTCACATAAAGAAGTTATGTACTTACCATAACATTCCATGTGAGTTGTTTATCTCGCCTTTATTCTCACGTCCCTCCCTCCTTCCCCCTCCTGGCTGACAGTTGACTTAGAGGCTAGTACCATCCTGGTTATTCAATACTTCTTCCCCTTTGGGAAGTGCTTCCTTGTAGAAATAAATAAAAGGGTATATATACTCGCAGCAAACAAGATATGAGGTAATTCCAGCAGTGCATTGTGGGATAAGGGGGTTGGTCTCATGCTACTGGCAAACCTTGAGCTTTGCTATCGGCCGTGTCAGAGCCGAGGATTGGCTCCAAACCCATCAGTGAGAATAAAGGCGAGATAAACAACTCACATGGAACATTATGATAAGTACATAACTTCTTTATCTATGTTGTCCGTTTTCATTCTTCCTCAACTCCACTCCCACCAACCCTCTGCCCTTCAAACTCCTAGAAGAATGAGTGTATAAGTATGCCACTTCCTTGGTATATAGCTCCAGATATAGTGTCCTCTGTCTGTAACTGCATTGTGTCTTTCTGCTGTTCTTATCAAATAAGATCTGAAGTAATTGGGGTCAGTGCATTATGGGTAAGGGTGGTTGCTTGAGATTTTTCTGGTTGCCACAAGCTTTTGCAATGGCTGAGTGGGATCCAAGGGATCGGATCTGAACCCATAGGTTCTGCTGATTCTTCTTTTCCGTGCAGAATTTAGTTACCTGTCTTCAGATGAGCATTCTGACGACATACCTTTCAGATAAGACAGACAAGTGTTCCATTGATGGGTAGTAGTGTGTCTGTCTGTGTGTTTGTAAAACGCCCTAGTTAGTGATGGCGAGATTGGTTAACTTGCTCAGGCTCAGAGCCTGTACCTTGGTTACAGGAAACAAGAGCCTGAAGCCTCTACACCAACTACCAAACTATTTAAGAATTTCTCAAGGCATTGTGAGTTTCAGTGCCTTTTTCAAGGAATTGTGAGTTGCAAGGGAAGAGAATTTTACTGTTGGTCATGCTAAGCCTGTTTTCAGTATGCAATGGTTTTCTTTATTAAATGGTCATCAGTGTTTCTGATATACAATTTGAAAGCGGTGTTAACTAGCACAGTAGGTAGTATACTTGCCTTTAATGTTGAAAGCTGTAGGTTCTATTCCCATACCATGTAGATAGATTGCTGATACTGCAGTGTACTTTAAAGGGTGCGGGTGCTCCTTTGGATGAGATGCCTAGTAACTATGAACCTGTTGCTTATTTGCCAGCCATTCCCTATCGCAATATTACCAGCTTGCCATTATATTTTTTAATGTAACATAGACAATTTATTCTTCAAGGGTAGCGGGCACTGAATTTGTAGATGAAATGTAAAGTTGTTTGCAAGCAGCAATCTCTTCATTAGTTATAGATCACTTTAGTTTGGAATTATTCAGATGACATTTACTTCTGCAGAGATTGCATACATATTGACTGATATTTATGGATTGTAATGAAATTTGAGTGGCCTTTTATGGCTGCAATTGATATTTTAATCGTTATTGGTTCATACGTTTTGTTTTATTGTTTAATGGAAAAATTTTTAAAAACTATACATTTAAAACACACTTAACAGGTGGTGCTGTATTATACAAGAAATATAATTTAATACAATTAGGAAGGTGACTCAAAGAACACATGCATGTGTGTATAGTCCTAAAAAGTGTGCACAAGAGGTCTGTGGATTGAAAATGGCCCAATGTTGAACTTAATCCTCCACTGGCCATAGGCATTTTCTTTGAATGTGGGTTTCAATGCCATTTCAAGGGCAGAGAGGTTGACTTTTCATACTAGGTCTGTTTTCATTCTGAGACTGTATTGTTTTGTGCTATAAAATTTGGAATAACAGTTTTAAATTAAATCCAAATATATGTAACTATTGTAGCAGTAAGGAAGAAAATAGTATGCATGCTGACAGCTTTGAAAAGTGTTTATGGTAACTGGGGAGAAATAGCCAAGTAATGGGACACTGGAATGGCTGGGGGGGGGGGGCAAACCATTACTGTGCCTAGTGCCCCATTTGACCATGATCCGGCTGTGGATGAGGATCAAATCCTGTACCTTGTGTCTGTGAAGGAAACGCACTAACCTTTATGCCAACCCCTCAGCCCAAACAGAGGGTGGCAGGGTTCAAGCCTTTAATATTAAGTACCCAAGACTACAGGCAGGTATTACAAAAGTGGAAGTTGTGGCTAACACACAGACAAAGTCTATAATTTTAGAACTGAAGAAACCTCAAGACCTACAAGTCGATGATACCCTATACTTTGTTGGTACATATTGTAAGCTTTCAGTTGTTTTTAAGAAAACTGTGTTATAATATCGGTACATTTTACAAGCAGTTGAATAAATAGCTGTCATATTTGTGGAGCAGTTGATCTTGCATTATTTCATCTATCCACTTCAAATATTGGGAATCCCCTCCATCAGGCAAATTTGATCCAATAACATCACCTCACTAAGTGCTTAAGCTCCTTCCTGATTCACATCATACATCTGTCCCCCGTATTTCCTTTTTCTTCAAATCCTGTTTGCCATCTCAGTAAGTACAGTTACCAGTCCAGACCAAAGAAGAGATGTCCTTCAAGAATGCAACTGCAGTCATAACATATGGGTTGTCCTGCCTCAGGCAGCCCTCGGTCGGCCGGATTCCAAAGTCTGGGTCCGGTGTCGGCCGGTGTCGCTTCCTCTCCGACGTCATAACGGCTGGAGTATAAAGGCATCGGCCGACGCCATCTTCTTCAGTCTTTCTGCCCGAAGCAGAAGCAGTTCACAAGTGCCGGTCGATCAGCTCCTGTGTTTTCAATACCGAAGTCATCTAAAAGCTAAGTACCCCGTTGGGGAACATTTTTTCTTGCCTCAGCCGATGTCAGAACAAATTGAGAAAGTTAATAATTGTTTGTCTTGTGGTAAACAAATACCTCATAAGGACTTCCATTCTTACTGCCTTCCTTGCCTGGGCCCAGACCACGACGTCTCTGCCTGTGCTTGCTTTAATAAGTGCACCCTCAGGCGCCGGGCAGAACTTGCCGAAGACTTTTTCAGTGAATCTTTCACGTATATCACGCCGTCGGATCAACCGACAACTCAATCTACCAAAAAACGAAAGGACCGGGACCGACATTCTCGGCCCGCGTCCTCCACCGATGCTACTCCTAAACCCTCCGCTAGTGCTTCGGTCCCTTCGGAAGCAGTAATTCAACCGCTCCAGGCCGGCGACACAGCGTTAACACGTCCTTCGGTCTCGGAGATCTCTCCGGTGCCGGTTGTTGATTTTCCTCCGGAAACCGAAGTTCTGGATCTACCCGACACCATTCCTGTAGACAAGGTTACTCCTGCACGTGGGGCTGCTAGGCCTCCTGTATCCATGTCCATCAAGGCTTTTGCACGTGCTAAGGCCGCCAGCCAGGCCAAGGCCCATCCTAAACCTGCTGCTCAGGCCCCTTCTGATAAACAGATCATGTCTCTTGCTGCAGATCTTATTTCTCTTATCAGGGGGTCTCAGCCTCACCCAGACAGAGGTTCTCAGCCACCTGCAGAGAAAAGGCCCAGAACTGAGCAGGCTGACAACCTCTCTTCAGATGAAGCCTCTGGGGATCCTGAGCATTCAGATACCCAAGAAGAATCCTTCCAGGCCTATGAGGACTCTGATGCTGAGGAATCTATTCCCTCTGCCTCCCCTCCAGAGGATTTCTCGTTTGGTGAAGTCCTGCACTCCATGAGGGAACATTTTAAATGGCAGGGTCAGGAATTCTCTGATTCCAGGAAAAGGCTACGTACCTTCCTCAAGCTTCCCCAACACAGACCTTTAGCTATTCCTCCAGTTATGGATGTTTTGGATGATGTTTTCTCTAACTCCAGTGCTAACCCTGATTCTCTCCCCCCTGCTCCTGTCAAGCCAGACAGATATTATAGGGTCCCTGACACTCACAAACATCTCTTTAAGGCCCACTCTGTGGATCTAGAAACTATTTCACAGGGCCCCAAGGGAGTGGCTACTTCCACTGCCAAGAATCCACTACCAGCGGATAGGGATGCTAGGTCCCTGGAGAGATGGGGTAAAAAAGTTTATACCTCTACCACCCTAGCCATGAGGTCACTTAACTGCCTTTTTCATATGTTTCAGTACCAGGATTTTTTACTGGATGATTTACAGAAAAAGCTAGCCTCTCCTGAGCCTATTGATAGAAAGGCATTGCAGGATCATATACATAACACTCAGCAGGTTAACAATCATTTTCTTCAGTGTGGTTATGATGCATTGGAGGCTTCATGTAGGGCAGCTATGACTGGGGCTGTGATACGTAGACATGCTTGGTTAAAAGATCAGCCATTGCCAGACCATGTTAAAGTAAAGTTACTTGATGCACCTCTGGAAAAACAGAAGCTTTTTGGTGCTAATGCACAAGATGTGTTGAAATCCATTGAGGAAAAAGCTAAGTCAGTACAGACAGTCAAGGATTTCCTCCAGGTTCAGCCACCCAGATTCAGCAGAACCTGGCCTTCAAAGAATTGGTCCTTCCCAGACTCTGACAAGTTTCAAAGGGGAAAAAACAGGCGTGCCCGAGGTAGAGGGCAATACCGAGGATCCTACAGGGGCCGCCAATGGCAACCTCCAAATCAAAGAAGTGTCGCAGGCAGCCCAGCTGCTCCACAAGGACAATCACAATGACTTGACTTTAATACCGCCTACAAAGGCTCAAAGAGAAGCACCTTTGGGCGGAAAATTATCCTTATTCTCAAAAAACTGGCATATCTTAACCAAGGACAACTGGATTCTGGATTTAATAGACAAGGGTTACAGATTCCACTTCCATACTTTACCAATAAGACAAGGCATGCCAAACCTGCCACATTATCAGAGGGCAGAGGCACTCACTCAAGTTTCAAAGCTGTTAAGTATAAAAGCAATAGAAAGGGTTCCTCCTCAGGAACAAGGCCAGGGATTTTATTCAAGACTGTTCCTTGTTCCAAGAAAAGAAAACAAATGGAGGCCTATACTGGACTTGTCTACTCTAAATACTTTTCTCATGGTGCCAAAGTTCAAAATGCTGACGTTGCAGCAACTCCTTCCCATGCTGGGCAAGGGGTCTTGGCTGGTCACTCTGGACCTCAAGGAGGCATACCTGCATGTCCCAATCAGACAAAGCTGCAGAAGATACCTCAGATTTCTTGCAGGGACAGAGCATTATCAATTCTCAGCATTGCCGTTTGGTTTATCTACTGCGCCCAGAGTGTTCACGAAATGCCTGGCATCAGTAGTGGCACACTGCAGACTCCAGGGGATTCAAATATACTCCTACCTGGACGACTGCTTCATACAAGCAGACAACAAACAAACCTTAATAGCAGACTTGGACTATGTCATTCAACTACTGCAGGCCTTGGGATACACAGTCAACATTCAGAAATCAAGACTACTGCCATCCCAACAGATTATTTTCCTAGGAGCCAAACTGGACACAGAAACACAAATGGCCTACCTCACAGAGGAAAAACAACAGCAGTTACCAGAGTACTTCAAAGGCCTAGCAAAGCTCTCCCAGCTGACTGCAAGGAAAATCCTGCAGGCCCTGGGGTTCATGGCATCTTGCATTCTTCTGATACCTTTGGCAAGACTTCATATGAGAAAGCTGCAATGGTATTTAAAAAGCTTATGGTCCCAACGCAGCCAAAGACTAGAGGACGTAATCCCACTCATTCCATGTCTGCAAAAGGAATTTTTGTGGTGGGCTCAAGCAAGTCAGTTAAACAAAGGCATGTCTTTCAGCAGACCTCAAGCAGGTCAAATGATTACAACAGACACCTCAGATCATGGATGAGGGGCGCACATGGAGGGCAGATGCATTCAAGGTCTATGGACACCAAGGGAAAGACATCTGCACATAAACCAAAAAGAGATGTTGGCAGTGATACATGCAATCGAAACTTTCGAAAAATCACTACAACAAGGAAATTTGCTAATAAGGACAGACAACACCACTGTCATGTGGTATATAAACAAGCAGGGAGGCACTCATTCTTATCCCCTCTGCAGACTAACAATGATTCTCTGGGAAAAATCCCTGAGTCTGAAGATACATTTGCAATCCCAGTTTGTGCCGGGCAAGGACAATGTACTGGCGGACAAGCTGAGCAGAAATTTCTTGGATCCACACGAATGGATGCTGCATCCTCACATTTTCTCACAAATAACAAAGACATGGGGAAGACCGGACGTAGATCTCTTTGCTTCTCACATGAATCATCACCTGGAAAAGTTCTGCACAAGGACCCACCATCCTCTAGCCTGGAAAACGGATGCTCTCTCCTTCAGCTGGAATTCCCTAAAAATTTATGCATTCCCTCCTCTACCTCTGCTGACCAAGGTGATACTGAAGATCAAAGTAGAACAGCCAACAGGCATTTTGATAGCTCCAGACTGGCCAAGGCAACACTGGTACCCATTGCTATTGAGCATAACTCGGACCAAACCGTGGCCTCTGCCCCTATGGCCCCTGCTTCTAACACAGCACAATTACAGGACTGTCCATCAAAACCTGAAAACATTGCATCTGACAGCCTGGAGGTTACCATAACTCCTTCCGCTATCTCTCTTTCCAAAAAAGTTCAAGAGATCTTACTGGAAGCACGCAGACCTTCCACCAGAAAAACCTATTCAGCCAAGTGGAAGAGATTCAGCATCTGGAATGCCAAAAGGGGTCAGGATACAACATTACTGAGTATACCTCAGATATTGGAATACTTGGCAGAAATGTTTCATACTGGACTCTCATATTCTTCTATAAAGATTCACGCCTCCGCAATCTCAGCAAAATACAATTGTGATCCACCAGTGTTTTCACATCCTTTGCTAAGACAGTTCCTAAGAGGGATAAAGAATATCAAACCTCCCAGAAAACAGCCAGTACCTGCATGGGACCTCAATTTCGTTTTGGAAAAATTAACTCTTCCTCCCTTTGAGCCAGCAGCAACTTCAGAGATGCAATTTCTATCATGGAAAACGTTTTTTCTATTGGCAGTCACATCTGCAAGAAGAGTCTCGGAGATACAGGCACTCATGGCAGTACCTCCTTTCCTCATTTTTCATCAGGACAGAGTTTCTCTAAGAACCAATCCTACATTCATGCCAAAAGTAATTTCCAGGGTGTCTCTAAATCAAGCTATTCACCTGCCTACTTTCTTCCCCAATCCTCAAAACAGGGGGGGAAAACTGCTGCATACTTTGGACATACACAGGCAACTACGCTACTACTTGGACAGAACTAAGGCCACCAGAAAGTCTGACCAACTGTTTGTAGCCTATGCTGCTGGAGTACAAGGAAAAGCAATCTCCAAACAAACAATTTCAAAATGGATTGGACACTGCATCAGATTCTGCTATTCTTTCCATGGAAAAGGTGTGCCAGCCAATATTAGGCCACATTCCACCAGAGCTATAGCCACATCCACAGCTTTCCTCAGAGGAGTGGCTACAAAGGACATTCTAGAGGCTGCTACATGGAGCTCCATGCATACATTTACCAAGCACTACAACCTGCCTTTATACTCCAGATCCCGAGCAGGCTTTGCTTCGACAGTCCTGCAGGGCATTTTAGCTACACCATCCCTTTCTTAGTTCCATCCACCCCCAGCTTGGCTTTGGTATTCAACCCATATGTTATGACTGCAGTTGCATTCTTGAAGGACATAGTACAGTTTTGTACCAACCATAAATGTAGATGTCCGATAGATATGCAACTGCAGTCGGATTTTCCTACCCTCCTACCCCTCTGCAACTTTCTTTATGGGTCCACTACCCGTATCCCTATTAGCTGGGGGTATCTCCTATGGTGTATCTGTTTATTACTGTTGTGCATGTCTGGGGCAAGAAACACTGAAGAAGATGGCGTCGGCCGATGCCTTTATACTCCAGTTGTTCTGACGTGGGAGAGGAGGTGACACCGGCCGACGCTGGACCCAGACTTTGGAATCCAGCCGACCGAGGGCTGCCTGAGGCAGGACAACCCATATGTTATGACTGCAGTTGCATATCTATCGGACATCTACATTTATGGTAGGTACAAAACTGTACTTTTCACCCCACCCATTTTTTTCTTGGATTTTCTTCTTTCATGACTTGTGAGGTTCTGTTTCTTTATCTTTACAGAAAAAAATGTGCTGCATCCCACAATTGTGTAGTCTTTGTCATTTATGTTGCCTTCTTTTCTTTCTATTTCAAGTGCTTTATGTTACGTTAAATTTTGATGTGATAGTGTTCAATCTCGCCGTTTGTTCTTACACATGGGTTCGGAGCTGATCCTCGGCTCCGTGCCGGCCTCTTGCAAGCTCTGCATCGAGAAGAAGCTCGAGACAATCTAATACCCACAATCCCCCTCTGCCTTTACCTCAGATCTAGTTTGCCGCTGCTGCATTCACATCGCTGGGAGCTAGCTCGAGCGTCTAAAGCTAAGATATAACTTGTTTGTTATATTTTATTAGATTTTCTATTTCTATTTGATGTTTCAGTATTATACTGTATGATTGTGTTGTGGTCTGGTTGATTTCTTGGTACCGTTAACTAGTTTTATCGGTTAGATAATTTTCGGGGCCTACATCCCTTCATAAATTTAATATTTGAGGAAAGAAAAGTTCTTTTATACCGGATTTGACAATTTTTTATCGGATTTGACAAACTTTAACGGATTTGACTGCATTACTGGACTTGTCTCTTTTCTATAATGTCTGATAAGGTGAAGTCAGGTTTCAAGCGTTGTCAGTGTGGCCAGAAAATGTCAGTGACTGACAACCATAGTTCCTGCGTCTACTGCCTTGGCCCTCTCCACTTGCAAGAGGACTGTTCCATCTGTCACTCTTTTAGTGGGAGGGTCATGACAGATGAACAGAGGAAACTAATGGACAGAGGTCTGTTGAAACCTACTTTTCAGGAGGCTCTGGATGCTTCTGACCAGGCATCAAGTCCTCTAAGGAATCGAAGACGCCGGAGCCCAAGTCATCGGCTCCGAGCTCTTCATCAAAGGTTAGATCACCGGTTCCACAGACTTCGGGCCGAGTGTTCAACTGGTATCGGTTCCTGAGCCTCGAGTCTTGGAACCGTGATGGAGCTCCTCCTTCGACCTTATTGAGGTCGGCTCCGTCTTCGGTTCCTTCGACCCGCTCTTCCTCCAAACTTTCGGATATCGATGTGGATCGTGGTGCAGAAGTTATTGGAGCATTCGCCCTCTCCAAACTTATTTCGGTTTCCACCCAGTTGGTGTCGAAACTTGAAGGCCTCCCTGTATCTCCATCCATTCCTCCTCCGAGACCGATTCAGTCTTTGGAGCCGGAAGAGGCTGATCTACTGATTGTGGAGCCCTCGGTCCAGAACCGTCCTTTTCTCGGTCTGTTCCTCTCACCTCGACTCCGGACCCGATACCGAGTCTCGGAGCCGACGGTCTGTCCTTGGTTCCGGGGCCGAGTCGAACTGACGCTGTTCCGACTCTCCCCTCGGGCCTCGGGCGCGGATCGATTCGGCCCGCCTCGGGTCGATGCCTTCGTGCCCGTGTCGGGATTCTTCCCATTTCCTCGAACCGGGGACTCTTCGATGCGGGACCGGGAGCGCTCGACCTGATGAGGAAGGTGTTGTCTACCCAGACAACCACATCAGTGGAAGCAACCTCTCCTCCCATAAAGGGCCGGTATCTTCATCTGCACCCACGGCCACATCCAAGCTGCCGGGCACCAGTGTCTCAGCCACCACTGAGGGTGCCCCTCTTCCTCGAGGCTTCTTCGGATGCTCCCCACGAAGAAGTCCCTAGGAAAAGATTGTGTAAGAGGAGACACTTGGATTCTCCACAGGAATCCTTGACATCTGATACTGACTTAGATGAGTCAGAGGGTCCCCTAAGTCACCTTCGGAAGATGTCTCTTTTTCGGACATATTGGAGATCCTGAAACAGAGAGGTGACTGGCAGTCCCTTCCCCCTTCTGAGGATGAGTCAGTTCTGCTGAAGGCATTTGGTGCTCGCCCTTCCTCCTGGGTCACTCCGCCTTGACGAGCTAATGGAACTAATTGCTCAAGGGCGTGGAGGCTCCTGACACAGTGGAACCAGTTCCAAGGAAACCTAATAAATACATCACGGCACCTCAGGACAAGTCCTACCTAACAAAAGGAGTTCCAGTAGACGCTATGGTGGTGGCAGCAGCCACGAAAAAGGAGATGTCGGAGTCTTCGCCTGTCCATCCTCCTAATAAAGATTCTAGGACGATGGATAGATACGGAAGCGCATTTTTAGTTCAGCCGCGTTTTCCATGCAATCCCTGAACTATTTGACCCATTTTACACGGCTACAGAGGGATCTAGTCAAAGAGTTGGGAGATACCCTCCAGGGTACTACAGATGCAGCTGTCTCAGAGAAAGTCACAGCGCAGCTCAATACCCATACATCGATTGTTAACTCGTCCTTGAGGCTCATTTCCACGCAGCTGAAGGTTCAAGTAGGGCAGCAGCTTCAGCGATTGCTCTTCGCAGACAATCCTGGATGCGCTTATGCTCCTTTGCGGAAGCCTTCAAGTCTTCCTTTACTAATGCCCCATTTGACGGTGCCACTCTCTTTGGCCCCAAAGTAAAGGAGACCCTTACCCGGTGTGAACAGGAGGGAAAGACTCTGTCTGCTGTCGGAGTCCGTTTTTCCACCCCAACCAGACCGTACCCCAAAGGGCAACGTGGTGGAAAAATGTGGTTTCGAAAACCCCAAGGATCTTTCCCAGGCACACAGGGAGACGCCCCCTCTAGAGGCAGAGGAGGGGGTAGAGGTGGAAGACGCCGCCCTGGCGGCAGAGGGGGTCCGCAACATCAAGGTGACAGGGAGACACTCCCTGGTAAACCTTTCCAGCACTCCTGAGAGGAGGCCCGACTGTCCTGCTCTGGAGGCAGTCGGGGGTCGCTTAGCTTTATACCCTCAGGCCTGGCAAAATTTAACTACAGACAAGTGGATAAAAAGCGTGGTTACCAGAGGTTACAACATACCCTTTCTATCTCATCCCATTCCAAAGAAAAGACTCCCAGATGTACCGCCCCATCTGCGAGAGCCAGCAGCCATAGAAATTTCAAAGCTGCTAGAAAAAAGAGTCATCCAACCAGTCCCAGCGGACCAGAAAGGATTCGGGACTTACTCAAGGTTCTTTTTAGTTCCAAAGAAAACAGGGGACTGGAGGCCTATTCTGGACCTGAGCTACCTCAATACCTTCGTCAGGAAGGAAAAGTTCCGAATGGTCACGCTTCAATCGATCCTTCCATTTTTACAGAAGGACGACTGGATGTGCTCAATAGATCTAGAAGATGCATACTACCACATCAAAATGGCCAGGGCATCCAGAGATCATCTGCGCCCGGCTGGGGCCAGTCACTTTCAATTCGAGCCCTGCCCTTTGGTCTGACCTCAGCCCCCAGGGTCTTCACCAAATGCATGGCAGTGGTAGCGTCTCACTTGAGACGCCAAGGATTCCAGGTGTTTCCGATCTGGACGACTGGCTCCTTTCTGCCACCACCCAGCCAACTATTACAGGCCAGAGACTTTGCTCTTCAACTGTGTGTTCACCTAGGGATTTCCGTAAACTTCGAAAATCCTTACTTCAGCCATCACAAAATATCTTGTTCATAGGAGCAGAATTAAACACACGTCAGTTGATTCTGAGGCTTCCCTCAGAAAGGATATTATCACTTCAAACTCATATACGTCTTCTACTCTTGTCAAGGAAATCTCCTGCAAAACTAGTACTGAAGGTGTTGGGCCTCATGTCAGCCTCCCTTATTGCAGTTCCCTTGGGAAGGCTGCACATGAGAGTCCTACAATGGCTACTGTTTGCACAATGGTCGTTTCAACAACTACCTCTAACACACGAGATTCTTATAACAAAGACATGCAAAACAGATCTAAACTGGTGGCTTCAAACGTGCAACCTTTCCAAGGGGAGACCGTTTGTGCTACCCACGCCCACAGTTATGGTGACCACGGACGCTTCCCTGATAGGGTGGGGGGGCATCTTTCAGGGACAGACAGTCCAAGGCGAATGGACCAATTTGGAGTACAATCTGCACATCAATGTTCTAGAGTTGAGGGCAGTGTTTCTAGCATTGCAACACTTTGCTCCCCTTCTTCCTCTGGGAACTATTGCAGTTCAGACGGACAACATGTCTGTAGTCTGGTACATAAACAAGCAAGGGGGAACCAAATCCTGTCAGCTATGCAGAGAGGCCATGAGAATCTGGCAGTGGGCGGAGTCCACGGGTCGCTTTCTAATAGCAACGCACATCCCGGGTCATCCAACGTCATAGCCGACAGGCTCAGCAGAGCAATTCTGTTACCGCACGAGTGGTCCCTAAAACAATCAGTAGCGAAAAGGATTTTTCGCAAGTGGGGCCAGCCTTCCTGCGATCTGTTTGCGTCTCCAATGAACGCCAAATGCAGGAGCTACTTTGCCCTATTACCCCCTCCAGGGAAGTCCCCAGGGACGCACTGGTTCACGATTGGCCCCGACTCCTGTACGCATTCCCTCCATTTCCTCTGATATCAAAGTTTCTCCAGAAAGCCAGGAACCTACACAGGACAATAATCCTCATTGCCCCATTCTGGCCTCACAAATTTGGTTTCCCTTCCTGAAGATACACTGCATTCGGGGACCCTGGATTCTGGACCCAGAGCCAGACCTATTGACTCACTCGTCAGGGGTTCCCCATCCCGCGCTCCTGTCCCTCCATCTAGCAGCTTGGCTGCTCCAATTCCCAACTTAGCCAGGTCTGATCTTTTGTCACCAGCAGTCCAGAATATATTGGTGGCTTCCCATAAAGCTTCCACTACTAAAACATATGCTAGCAAATGGAAGCGATTTGTATTCTGGGCTTAATACACACCATGTGGATCCTTTTATAGCTCCTTTGAATAAGATATTAGAGTTTTAACGGACTTATTCCATCAGGGTGCTTCTCCTGCTACACTAAGAGTTCAATTGGCTGCCATTTCAAATTTCCATGTGGAAGAATGTGGAGCTCCTGTTATGGCTCACAGACTTTGTAAAGCCTTTTTAAAAGGGTTTTTCAACTTAGACCACCGGACAGCTCTCCTACAAGACCTTGGAGTCTAAATTTGTTGTTATCTAAATTAATGTTGCCCCCCTTTGAACCTGCCTCTTCTTGCCCATTAAAATTTTTGTCCTGGAAGACTCTCTTTTTGGTAGCCATTACTTCTGCTAGGCGGTATCTGAACTTCAGGCTCTCTCCATCAAGCACCCTTATTTGATTTTTCACTCTGACAGAGTTTCTCTTGAACCAATTCATCCTTCCTCCCTAAAGTGTGTTCTATTAACAATATTAATCAGTCCATTGAATTACCCACTTTCTTCAAAACCACTCCAACAAAATGGAGTATATGTTACACAAATTAGATGTTCACAGACAGCTAAGATTTTACTTGGATAGAACAAAGATCACAGAAAAACTGATCAACTCTTTGTGGCTTTTGCTGATAGCAGGAAAGGACTTGCAGTTACCAAAAGAACTCTTTCTAAATGGTTAACGGATTGTATAATCTAGGTCTACGATTCTTCAAATCAAACCCTTTGCACAAACCCAAAGGACATTCCACAAGGTCAGTGTCTACATCTTTGGCTCATGCAGCCCGCCTACCACTGGACGCTATTTCAGCGGCTGCTACTTGGTCTAAGCCACATACATTCATTTCTCATTATAAGGTAGACAGGGTTTCTAGGGACAGGGCAACCTTTGGTTCCACTGTGCTCAAGAACGTCCTCCGTGAGTTCCTCAGGAACAAGGAGCTAGGACGCTACCCATGTGTAAGAACAACGGCAGATTGAACACTATCACATATAGAAGTTATGTCCTTACCATAACGCTCCATGTGGAGTGTTCATCTCGCCTTTGTTCTTACAGTCCCACCCTCCCACCCTTAGGAAGAACGTTCTTTGATGCCTGGCCAGGAGCATTCTGCTGCTGTTGCAATGTTGTGTACATAGTTGGCATATATATTTATATATGTCTATTTGGCTTATATATATATATAGTTATGTATAGATTCTTTCTGTGCATATGTGATGTAAGCATGAATGTGCTCTCTCTGTAAATTGGTTTGCTTGCAAACTAGATCTGAGGTAAAGGCAGAGGGGGATTGTGGGTATTAGATTGTCTCGAGCTTCTTCTCGATGCAGAGCTTGCAAGAGGCCGGCACGGAGCCGAGGATCGGCTCCGAACCCATGTGTAAGAACAAAGGCGAGATGAACACTCCACATGGAACGTTATGGTAAGGACATAACTTCTATTTACATGTACACATCTATATTTTACTGCTTTATTTTTGCGTAAGTGTACTTTGTTTATTTCCTAGTGTTAACTCTTTTAATTTAACCTTTAGTTTCACCAGATGTCTCTGCTAATTACCAAGAGCTTTCAAAAGTGTAACCACGTCAGCCAAAAATTCTGCCCCATTACACCCAGTACTTCTGCATGGTGTGCCCAGGGAAAGAACATTTGCATGCCATTTGTAATATCTATAAGGACTTAGGACCACATGGTCTTCAGGAGAGACAAAATAAATTAATCCTTGAATGCTATTCCTGACTCTGACACGGTAACGAAAAAGAATTGCACAAAGATGAGGATAAAGATGGGGGGGGTTGCTAAAAGAAAGGTTGGAGCGGAAGATTGATAAGTCCAGACATTCTCCCCTCACAGATGCCTTTGGCACTAGTAATTACAGTGCCACGTCCGTCTCCTGCACCCAGAGCATCAGGAATCTCAAGTGCTCCCCAAAATAATTGTAAACAGCTGCTCCTCAGAAAAGGAGCTGTCAAGGTTTCTCCCCTCTTCACTACCCTCCACCTCTTCCTTCAGGTCCGTTAGGTCTGTCCAGAGCTCCATCAACTTTGACGGAAAAGGATGATGAGATCTTTCTTAAAGGCTCAAATGGATAGGGTGTTATCCTATCCCACTGTTTCTAGGATAGATGCATTTGGCCCTTAATTTTCCTTCAGGTAAGCTGCTTCCCAGCAAGTGTAGTGGTACTAGTGGTTTCAGAGCGGAGGTCACTCTCAAAGCTTCCTTTATCATATTCCAAAACTTAGCGCTAAAATCAACCACCTCCTTTTTTTAGATTTCAAAATATTTCAGCTACTGTCAGCTTTAGCCAGGGCAGCAATAGGAAATTGTGTGTAACTGGTGTTTGCCACCACCCCCTCCAACAGAAATACTTTATTCCTGCAGAGATTATCAAATAAATATGATGAAACATCAAAAATTCTGCACAGCTGGAACATCACTGCTACACTGTATCCAAGGTCTTACCCCCTATGTCAGAAAACCATAAGAGTGTAGCAGTGGGTGATGTCTGTATACTGCTTTCTTTGAGCAATACACATTTTAGGTCAGGTCAGTTACCTTGCAGATGGCCAGAACAGGTAGATAATGACACCTCACTAGTGGTCCTTCCAACTCATCAGTAGCAAAGGTAACATTTTGCTACTGTAGAATGTCATTCTCTGATCCATTTGCATCACTTAAGACCAAATGCAGCAAGTACTTCACCTTCGTCACTCCACAGGGACAGTCCCTGAGGGAGTTTTTGATCTGTCCATGGCCACCCGGACTTCTCTATGCCTTTCCATCTCTTCCATTAATGCTAAAATTTCTCCAGAAAGCTTCTCTTTGCAAGATCTCTGTAAACCTCATAAATCTATTGTAGCCTGACTTCTGGATTCCCCAGCAGGATCGCGTATTCCACCTGTCCAATGAGTCTCACCCGGGCATTCCTTCCTTCAAGTTAACCGCATAGTTTTAACAATTCCATTGATTACTTTGGATCTGGCCTATTCCCATACAGTTCTCGAAATTCTCTTAGCCTCTCAGAATGCCTCTGCAAGTAAAATCTATAGATAAAATCTATAAGAGCACATGTAAAAAAATTCTTTCTGGACTTCCCTTTTGCACTCCAGTTACCTAAATTTTACATTTTCTTTCATCTCTGTTTGAATCTGGATCCAGTTACTCTGCTAATGAGGTCCAGTTGGCCACTATTTCAGATTTTCTTCTACGGCTGCCAGAAGGTTTGCAAAATTTTTCATAAGGGTGTCTTTCTCTTCTATCCTCCCCATTAAAGACACCACTTTCCCATGTGTAGATCAGAGTGCAAGTGTTGTGTGCTGTATCTTTAAGAAGCATGTCAAGGCTGTACATGCACATATAAATTCCAGACACATGCAATCCCTAGGGCCATTTTGTAAGAGGAGCCAGAGTGTAACCATGCATGATTGCAGTTATTAGTTTATATAGAACTTAGTTAAGTTAAAGTCAGTAAACATCTATAATGTTGCGTTTATATAAAATAAAGCTGCTTGAACAGAACCCACGAAGACTTTTCTATTGTGTCCAAAGTAGGAGAGTGACATGGTGTCAGAACCGGGATCACAGAGTAATATTCAGAGCCATGAGGTGCTGAGATGACAGTGAAAGTAAAACTAAGAGTAACGAGTACAAAACAAGCCAGAAATGAATCAATGTTAATGAGAAATAACACAAACTGTTTATTTGATACAAAAGACAAAACAGGGCATTACAAGGGCGCAAACTGCATTATTTAGCAAGCGGAAGGCATGAAAAGTTTGTTAACTAAAGGAAATGTTTAAAATAAAGGTATTTGATGAAACAACAATGAAGTAAAACGAGCATATTTAATGCAAAACTGGGCATGTTTAGAGTAAAACAAGCACAAGAAAAGTACATTGGGCATGAAAAGGGCTTAAACCAGCAAAACGAATATAATAAGGGCAAAAAGGGCACATTAAGCCAAATAAAGCAAGGTGACTGCATGTGTTTTGGCAAAGTGTTGTGTTTGGGCATAACTATGACTTTGTATTGTATCAAGGGCATAACTAAAGTTATTCAAAGTATCTCAAAGTGTGTAAAAGGTGCTTGCAGTGTGGGCTTATTACTGTGCATGTATTTTGAAGAGTTTATTGTGTGCAAAGTGCAACTATTTTGTAAAATACAGTCAAAAGTATAGCTATTTCAAAAAGTTTCTTATGCTGGGTGTGTCTATTTGCAAAGCGTCACCAATACAGAGTGCTTCTTGCACTGTAAAGAGTTGCCTAGCAAGGTGCCGCCATTTTGGGGACATTTCAGTGTGCTGTGTACAGTTATTCACAAAGGTTAATTACTTTGAAATGTTATTGAGTTTTGGGCAAGAGACGTCCAGTTTATTCGCACTCTGCAGTTATTTCATATGTTTCTTACACTGATAAGGGGTGATTTCTTGCAAAACGATATTACAGGAGTATTACAGTGCCCGTGAATTTTATTTCATTCCTATCGTAAAGTTGTTTGAGATGTTTATTAAAATGATAGTAAATTACTTTAGCATTGCAAAACAATATTACAAGAGTGTTAAGGGGCCCGAGAAGTTTATTTCACAAAGTCCAGTTATTCAAGGATACTACGAGTTTGTCCATTAGCATAATTTCAAAAAGCTCAAAAACCTATAAATACAGAAGTACAGAGGCATTAGACAAACTTACAAATACTGATGTAAGTTTGTGCCATATTTGCATGTATTTATGTTTGTGCTTATTTGCAAAATCCTTCACTGGTATATGTAATAAGGCTGACGGATTTCGAAAGCCCCTACCACTTGCATTTGATCAGAATATTACAGAGAACTGGAGAATATTTGAGCAAGAGTACTGTAGATCAGAGTGCAAATGATTATGTTCTTCGTGTTTCACTGTTGCAGTCATTACATTTGGGTAATCCTGCTGGCAGCTTGCCCTCAGTCGGCCTGAATTCCAAAGTCCTGGGTCCTGTATCAGCTGCTGTTGCCCCTTCCCTGACATCAGGTCATCAGGGGTATAAAAGAAGCAGCCGATGCAATTTTCTTTAGTCTTTCTTGCCGCGCGGTGCCCGAAGCAGGAGGAGTTCGCAAGTGCTGGTTGGCCGACTCCTGAGATTTTCGTGTTTGAGTTTCAGATCCGAAGTCTTCAATAAAGCTAAGTACCTCGTTGGGGAAACTTTTTTCTTGCTCCAGACCGATGTCAGAAAAAGTAAATAATTGTATTTCTTGTGGAAAGCAAATACCTCATAAGGACTTTCATTCATACTGTATCCCTTGCCTAGGCCCTGATCACAACGTTTCTGGTTGTCGGTTTTGTGCTAGATTTAACCAACACACTATTAAGCGTCGGTATGATTTTGCTTTAAACTATTTTGGACGCCGGTTTAATTATCCAGAAACATCGTCAGATAGCCAGCTGACTACTGGAGTTCACAAAAAACGCAAAGGAAAGGAGAGAGATAGACAACCGAGGCCCAAAACCAATGACGAAGCTTCTCCTAAGCCAGTTGCCGGTTCTCAGTGAGGCACTTTTCACAGCCCCTGATGCCCGCTACTTTAGAGTCGCAGGCCACTACCGACTCCCACATGGAGTCGGCCATGCCGCTGGAAGCTCAAGGTATTGGAGCCTCGGATATTATTCCTTCAGATGGGTCCAGAGCCGCTGAGCAGGCACCGGCTTCTGAGGGTGTATTCAGACCTAAACATCTTTACATTAAATGTACTTCAGCTTCAAAGGCAAAGACTAAAGCACCTTCCAAAGCAAAGAAACAAACTCAAGAGCCACGTGGACAGGCCTGTATGCCCAAAAAACAAATGCTCAAAATGGCCGAAGACTTGATTACCTTGATCAAGGGTTCCCATCTCCCTCCTGATAAGAGGCCTAGGCAAGAGACTGACTATGAATCTTCACGTTTCTATTTCTTCTGATTCTTCTTATCAGGAATATTCTCTTCCCCCCTGTGAGGATTCTGATGCTGAAGAATCTATTCCTTCAGCTTCTCCTCCAGAGGACTATTCTTTTGGGGAAATCTTGCATACCATGAGGGAGCATTTCCACTGGGAGAGCCAAGATTTTTCAGAATCTAAAAAGAGGCTCAGGGATTTCATTTTAGTACCTCAACACAGGCCGCTAGCCATTCCACCTGTGTTAGACATTGTAGATGATGTTTTTTAGGAGTCTAGTCTTACCCCTGACTCCTTACCTCCAACTCCTGTTAAGCCTGACAGATATTACAGGGTTCCTGACTCTCATAAATTCCTTTTTAAAAACCCTGCTGCAGACCCAGAAACTATTTCACAGGGTCCCAAAGGAGTTAAGGCTTCCGCTGCAAAAAACCCTACCTCTTCTGACAGAGATTCCAGGGCACTGGATAGATGGGGAAAAAAGGTTTACACATCTGCTACCTTGGCTATAAGGGCCTTAAACTGTCAGTTTCATATGCTCAAATATCAGCAACATGTCATGGCATTGCTTATACAGAAAATGTTAAACTCTGAATGTGCAGAAAACAAGGAAATGCAGGATTTATTGCATGCAGCTGAACAAGTTGCAAAGCATACTTTGCAATGTGGTTTTGATTCTTTGGAGGCCTCCTGCAGGGCCGCAGGCATGCTTGGTTAAAGGAACAAAATCTGCCTGATCATGTCAAAATTAAATTATTAGATGCACCTTTACAGCATGATACTTTGGTGTTAAGGCAGAAGAGGTGTTAAAGAAAATGGAGGACAAAGCTAAATCTATGCAAACTGTCAAAAGATTTTTTACAAGTACAGACACCTAGGTTTAGTAGACACTGGCCTACAAAGAATTGGTCTTTTCCTGTGTCAGACAGACCTCAAAGGGGCAGATCCAGACACCCTAGAGGCAGATCCCAGGCGCAAGGTTAATACAGGTCAAAGCAATGGGGTGCTTCTACCTCCAAAGTTGGAGAAGACAAATCACAACCATACAGGAAACAGTCCCAATGACTTCCCCCTGCATGCACCAAGTACTTATCTCCTGGCAGCACCCTTAGGGGGAAAATTAGCACTTTTTCTCAAAATTGGCACATTATAACCCAGGACAAGTGGGTTCTAAATATCGTGTCACAAGGCTACAAGTTCCATTTCCATACCCTGCCAAAGGCAAACGACTGGCCAGATCTGCCAAAAAATCAATGGGCAGAGGCACAAAAACAAGTCTCATCCCTCATGGACATGGGGGCCATTCAACAAGTACCAGAGCAAGAGCAGGGACAAATATTTTACTCAAGACTGTTGTTGGTACCCGGAAAGGACAAGGCCTGGAGACCAATACTGGACCTATCTATTCTGAACACATTCCTGGATATACCAAAATTCAAGATGTCGACTTTGCAGCAGCTTCTGCCCATGCTGGGCAAGAAAGCTTGGCTTGTGACTCTAGACCTAAAAGAGGCATAGCTGCATGTCCCAATCAGACAGTTATGCAGAAGATACCTCAGATTCAAGGCTGGCTCAATGCATTACCAATTCTCTGCACTGCCCTTTGGCTTATCTACTGCACCCAGGGTCTTTACAAAGTGCTTGGCACCAGTAATTGCATTCTGCAGACAGAGGAATACAAATATATCCTTACTTGGATGACTGTCTAATTCCAGCAGAGAACAAGGACATTCTTCTGCAGCATCTGGCATTTGTGAAAAGACTTCAAACATGTCTAGGGTACACAGTCAATGAAAAGAAAGCAAAACTAGTACCCTCTCAAGAGGTAATATTCCTGGGTGCAAGCTTAAATACAACTGCCCAGATGGCTTATCTCACGCCAGACAAACAAAGGCAACTGACTACCTATTTCAAAATGTTGGCAACAAAAGCCCAGTTATCTGCAAAAAAAATTCTGCAGGCTTTGGGCTTCATGGCATCCTGCATCCTACTAATTCCATATGCAAGACTGCATATGAGGAACTTCAGTGGTACCTAAAAAGTGTTTGGACTCAACATTGCCACAGCCTGGAAACAATGATTACTCTCATTCCCTGCCTGCAAGTGGAGTTTCGAAGGTGGGCAAAGGCTTGTCACCAAAACAAGGGACAGCCATTCACATTACCCCCAGCCAGGCAGACATTAACAACGGATGCATCAGATTATGCCTGGGGGGCCCACGTGGCAGGAAGATGCATTCAAGACACATGGTCCTCAAACCAAATGCGTCTACATATCAATCAAAAAGAGATGCTAGCTGTTCAAAATGCCCTGACAGCCTTCAAGGACCTACTTCATCCGGGACAACTACTGATAAAGACTGACAACACCATGGTCATGTGGTATATAAACAAGCAGGGCAGCACACATTCTTTCACCCTTTGCAGGCTAGCCATGACTTTGTGGGACACGGCATTGACTTACCAAGTACATCTGCAGGCACAATTCCTGCCAGGAAGGGAAAATACTCTGGTAGACGAACTAAGCAGAAACCTCATGGATCCCCACGAGTGGCAGCTGAATCCACAAGTCTTCAGCATGTTAACAGGGAAATGGGGATGCCCGGACATAGATCTATTTTGCCTCCCCTCACAACTACCAACTAAAAAGATTCTGCACAAGGACTTATCACAGACAAGCATGGAAAGTGGACGCCCTATCTTTCAGCTGTATATGCCTTCCCCCACTGCCTCTCCTTCCCAAGGAACTCCTGAAGGCCAGAGAAGCCAAAGATTATACTGATTGCCCCAAACTGGCCCCGCCAGTACTGGTATTCAATCCTAAGGAACGTGTCTCAATGCCCAGCTTGGACCTTACCTCAAATACCTCATCTACTGTCCCAGCAAAACAATCAGATCCTGCACAGCCAACTTAGGACTTTAAACCTGGCAGCATGGCGGATGATGTAGTCATACAAAACACACCTCTCAGTAAAGCTGTGATGGATGTCATTTTGGAAGCCAGAAGGCCTAGTACTAGAAAATCCTTATGCTGGAAAATGGAAGAGATTCTGTGCATGGAACCAGGCACAAGGAACTGATACAGCTGTGCCAAATATTCCTCAGATTTTGCAATACTTAACTGAGATGCTGGACAAAGGCCTATCTTTTTCATCTATTAAAATTCATGCCTCTGCCATTTCGGCTCATTGCAATACAGAGCCACCAATCTTTTCTCATCCCTTATTAATGCAGTACCTCGGGGGAGCAAAAAATTTAAGGCCACCAAGGAGAACACCAATGCCTGCATGGGGACCTCAACTATGTCTTGGAAAAACTCACCCTGCCTCTTTTTGAGCCAGCTGCTACTGCTTATATAAAGTTTTTATCTTGGAAAACAGCTCTGCTCCTAGCAATGACTTCTGAAAGACGAGTTTAAGAGCTACAGGCACTCATGGCTGTGGAACCTTTTATCATTTTTTATCCAGACAGGGTCTCTCTGAGGACAAACCCAACATTTATGCCTAAGGTGGTGTCCAGTGTGGCTCTTAACCAAACTATTCATCTGCCAACTTACCCAAATCTGCAGAATAAGGGGGAAAGAATTCTGCATTCTTTGGCCGTACACAGACAGCTTAGATTCTACTTGGACAGAAGCAAAGTTTTCAGAAAGACAGAGCAACTACTAGTGACATATGCTGCAGAATCACAAGAAAAGGCTATCTCAAAGCAGACTATTTCAAAGTGGATAGGCCACTGCATTCATTTCTGCTACTTACACCATGGCAACCAGTGCCTAAGGGCATTAGGCCACATTCAACCAGAGCTGCAACCACTTCAGCAGCCTATCTCAGGGGAGTACCAACCAAGGACATTTTAGAGGCTGCTACTTGGAGTTCAGTGCACACCTTTACAAAGCATGATCATCTGCCACTATACTCTAAATCCGGGGCAGGTTTTGCCACTGCAGTTCTGCACGGCTTCATAGCCATACCTAATGCTGTTTAGCTCCAGCCTCCCAACCATAGCTTTGGGACTCTACCCAAATGTAATGACTGCAGCAGTGAAACACGAAGAACATAGTACAGTTGTGTACACTTACCATAAATGTAGATGTTCAAGTGTGTTCACTGTTGCAGTCCAGGTTACCCACCCGCCATATCCCTTTCTTCTAATGGAACCTATCTTTCCTTCTCTGATTTATACAACCTATGTGGTATATTTGCTTGTAGATGAAGGTAAAGTTTATATTGGTGCATGTATTTTTTATATCTATGTATATATAAAAACTGGCTACCCTTTCAGAGGGCACCTGACATCTGGGGCAAGAAAACCTAAAGAAAATGGCGTTGGCTGCTTCTTTTATACCCCTTACGACCTGACATCAGAGAATGGGTGACAGCAGCCGACGCAGAACCCAGGACTTTGGAATTCAGGCCGACTGAGGGCAACCTGCCAGCAGGATTACCCAAATGTAATGACTGCAACAGTGAATACACTTGAACATCTACATTTATGGTAAGTGTACACTACTGTACTTTTGTGCTATATCTTTAAGAAGCATGTAAAGGCTATACATGCACGTACACATTCCAGACACGAACAATCCCTAGTGCCATTTTGAAAGAGCAGCCAGGGAGAGAGCATGCAAGATTGCAGTTGTTAGTTTGTAAACAAATTTACTTAAGTTAAAGTCAGTAGTCTTCTGTAGTGATGTGTTTGTATAAAATATACATTGCTTGAACAGAACCCACAAAGACTCTTCTATAGTGTCCTAGATATGAGAGCGACATGGTGTCAGGACCAGGATCGAAGAGAATAATATTCAGAGCCATGAGGTGTGGAGATGACAGTGAAGGTAAAATTGAGAGAAAAGAGCACCAACAGAGCCAGAAAAGACTCAAAGGTAATGAGAAATGGCACACTGTTAACTTGATACGAAAGACAAAAAGAGGCATTACAAGGGCATTAACATTATTAAGCAAGCGGAAAGCACAAACGTTTAACTAAAGGAAATGTTTAAAGCAAAATTATTTGATAAAACAATTTAACAGTAAAACAAAATGGGTACATTCAAAGCAAAAATGAGCATGTGGAAAGCAAAACGAGTCTGTTTAAGGCAAAACTGGGCATGTTTAGAGTAAAATGAGTACAAGAAAAGTACGGTGAATGCAGGTTAGTGGGTCCTTATTGTTGTAAGCTTTTAATTTGGTATGTGTCTCAGAGAAATCCCCTTCTCTTCAGCAGGCTTCCCATCCATGTGCAGCAGAGCCCTTCCCTAACCATATTCAAAAGAAACATGAACCAGTGGATGAACAATCAGAAATACACCCCAGGTCTAGCACCAATGTCTCTAATGGACAGAGGCAGCCTGTACTTCCTGACATAGCTTACATATACCTCTTAAAATAATATGTGCAGTATATAGTATTGTTGGATACAATTGGGATGCTTAGCTAGCCTTATAAATGCCACAGTGGTCCTTGGCTTTAGTATACACCTATGAATCTATAACTAAATAATGATGGTGGTTTGGTGTATACTGTATATGGTGATGCTATCACACAGATTTTAACTTCTTTTAATTTATTTTTTGGAGAGACAATAGAGTTACATAGTTTAACAAAGTGAGTTTCATTGTTTGGCTTGCACAGTTTGTTTTATTTTGGAATACAGGCGCAGCGGTAGCATTGTTGCCTCACAGCAAGAGGTTCTCCCATTCGATTCTCGGCTGGCCACTTAAGCAGAAGTCTTCTGGACCCACACCAGTGGCAGCTCAACAGAAGAACCTTCACCCTAATAACTCAGAAATGGGGCACCCCAAAGGTCGACCTTTGTGCCTCCCACACCAACCATCAGTTCAGCGAGTTCTGCGCCAGGGAGCATCACTGCATGGGTTGGAAAGTGGAAGCCCTGTCCTTCCCCTGGGTCAATCTATCTGTCTATGCCTTTCCCCTCCAGTACCTCTCATCCCCAGGGGACTGCTCAAAATAGAAGAGAAAAACCAAGGACAATTCTTATAGCTCCAGACTGGCCTCGCCAGCACTGGTATCCCTTACTGCACAGCCTGTCCCCACTGCCACCATGTGATCTTCCTCAGATTCCAAACCTCTGGACCCAGAGGGAAGGGGAATTCATGCATCCCCAATTGCAGACACTCAGTTTGGCAGCTTGGCTTATTCCCTAACCCCCAATCAATCTGCCAACCTTAGTAAACAGGTTCTAGATGTTATACGTGAGGCCAGACGCCCTAGCACTAGAAAGTCTTATGCTGACAAATGGAAAAGGTTCTGCACTTGGATTCAGACTAAGGGAGCCAGTCCACCACAGTCCCTCCTTCTCATCCTGGATTACTTAGCTGACCTGCTACACAGTGCTCTCTCTTTTGCCTCTATTAAAATTCATGCATCTGCTATATCTGCTCATTTTCCCACTGAGCAGTCCCTCTTCTCACACCCTGTGATCAAACAGTTCCTAAGAGGGGCTAGCAACTTGAGGCCACCCAGAAGAGCACCAACACCAGCTTTGGACCTTAACTTTGTGTTGTAAAAGCTCACCTTGCCCCCTTCAAACAAGCCTCTTCAGCAGAGCTAAAATTTCTCTCCTGGAAGACAGCTTTCCTTCTGGCCATCACTTCAGCAAGAAGGGTCTCCGAGCTGCAAGCACTTATGGCTGGAGTACCCTTCATCATCTTCCATGCTGACAGGGTATCCCTCAGGACTAACCCAGCCTTCATGCCCAAGGTGGTGTCCAGTGTGGCTTTCAACCAATCCATTAATTTGCCCACTTTTTTTCCTAAACCCACAGGACAAGGGGGAAAGGATCCTGCACTCTCTATATGTGCACAGACAACTCAGATTATTTTTGGAGAAGACTAAATCCTTCAGAAAGTCTCATCAATTGCCGGTTAGCTTTACTGCAGTGGTTGAGCGCAAAGCCATCTCCAAACAAACCATTTCCAAATGGATAGCACACTGCATCCATTTCTGCTACAAGCAACATAGAAAGCCTCCCCCTCCCCCCAAGGGGGTCAGGACTCACTCCACCAGAGCAGCCTCCACCTCTGCAGCTTTCCTCAGAGGAGTCCCCAACAGGGACATCCTGGAGGCTGCCACCTGGACAACTGTTCACACCTTTACCAAACATTACCACCTGCCTCTCTTGTCCAAATCCAGGGCAGGGTTTGCCTCTGCAGTCTTGCAGGGCATCCTAGCCAGCCCCTAGTTTCCTTGACTGCCTCCACTCATTTCCTCAGCTTTGGGAATCAACCCAAATGTGATGACTGCAACAGTGAAACACGAAGAACATAGTACAGTTGTGTACACTTAACATAAATGTAGACGTTCAAGTGTATTCACAGTTGCAGTCCTGGTTTCCCTCCCTCCACCCCCTCTTCTTTCTTCTCTTTCCTTACAAGGGACATATTGGTATTTTCTTTCTACTGGTGGGGATCTTCCACCAGAACCTGGCTCCCACTTGGGGGCTCCTGACAGGTTAAGGCAACAAAAACTGATGTAATGGCGTCGGCTGCCTTACTTTATACTACTAATGACCTGACATCAGTCGTGAAGCAACAGCAACTGACGCAGAAATACTAAGCCTCTGGTATTCGGGTCGGCCGAGGGCTACCCTGGCAGGGATAACCAACATGTGATGACTGCAACAGTGAATACATTCGAGCATCTACGTTTATGGTAAGTGTACACAACTGTACTTTCTCCTTTGTGCCTGCGGGTGTTTTATTCCTCCTGGGGCAATTCATTTCTGAGTGTTTGTGTCCGTATGTCACCTTTATGCCCTGTGTCCTATATGGTGAGCATGTGTGAGACATACGGTGCCTATAAGATTCTACAGGCTTTGGTTTACTGGCTGGACTTTGGGCGATGCTTGCAGTAAAATTCCTTCTGTGAAGAATACCGCAACAAAGAGAGGGACATCAACTGTTATGGTAAGAGTTTGCACAGCTGTACTATAATCCTTTCTAGGGGTTCTTTTTGTATTCCACTTTCTTCAATTTTTTTTAAATGTTCTGTTTGAATTAGCGACTTTATTGTAACATGCTGTGATTGGATAGTTGTTTTTATGTGTGTGGATAAGGGTCTACAATGGACTAGTCCATGTACCTTGTTAAATAAATTAAAATTAAATAGCCACTCAGCCCTTAAGGTTCAGGCATTATACAGCTGAGTGCATGATTCTGTGCCCAGGTTTATTCTGTAGATATGCTTCCCGCATGTGATTTGACAGGAGGTTCTTCCATCCCAACTAATGCACAACCATTATAGAAAAATATTAGATTCTTCTCCTTCTGCATCTGCAGCCAGTTTAGTCCTGTGACCTGTTTGGAAGAGAACATACAGTGCCTAAATACACTTATGAATTAATTCATACATAAATATGGGAGTTACACTATAAGCATAAGAGTAGTGCTAGACCTTAAAATGTTCTTTACGCAAGTGCTTTATGAATGCTTTGCTTTATGGTCTGATGGATACATCATACAGCCATGTTGTGTGCACATACACTAATACTGGCTTACTATCATACAGTGCAATGAAAAAGTATTTGCCCCCTTCCTGATTTCTTATTTCTTTGCATGTTTCAGATTGTCAAATAAATTTAAATATTAAACAAAGATAACTCAAGTAAACACAAAATGCATTTTTTTAAGTGATGATTTTATTTATTAAGGAAAAAAACTCTCCAAACCTACATGGTCCTATGTGAAAAAGTAATTTCCCCCCTTGTTAAATCATGAAGCAACTGTGGTTAATCACATTTTTGGGAAAGCTAAGTTCGCTTTCACTAGCCACACCCAGGCCTGATTACTGCCAGACCTGTTGAATCAAGGAGTCACTTAAACAGAACCTGTCAGACAAAGTGAAGTAGGCCAAAAGATCCCAAAAAGGAAGACATCATGCAGCGATCTAAATAAATTCCAAAACGGATGAGAAACAAAGTAATTGACATCTGTCAGTCTGGAAAAGGTTACAAAGCCATTTCTAAAGCTTTGGGATTCCAGCAAACCAGTGAGAGCCGTTATCCACAAATGGAGAAAACATAGAACAGTGGTGAACCTTCCCAGGATTGGCCGGCCTATAAAAATTACCCCAAGAGCGCAGTGATGACTCATCCAAGAGGTCACAAAAGAACCCAGAACAACATCTAGAGAACCACAGGCCTCACTTTCCTCAGTTAAGGTCAGTGTTCATGACTCATCTATAAGAAAGAGACTGGGCAAAAATGGCATGCATGGCAGAGTTCCAAGATGAAAACAACTGCTGACCAAAAAGAAGATAAAGGCTCATCTCACTTTTGCCAAAAAAAATGTCTTGATGATCCCCAAGACTTTTGGGAAAATATTCTGTGGACTGACAAAACAAAAGCTGAACTTTTTGGGAGGTGTGCGTCCCGTTACATCTGTCATAAAAGTAGTACAGCATTTCAGAACAAGAACATCATGCCAACAGTCAAACATGGTGGTGGTAGTGTGATGGTCTGGGGCTGCTTTGCTGCCTCTGGACCTGGACAACTTGCTGTGATTGATGAAACCATGAATTCTGCTCTCTACCAAAAAAATTCTGAAGGAGAATGTCCGGCCATCAGTTTGTGACCTCAAGCTGAAGTGCAGTTGGGTTCTGCAGCAGAACAATGATACAAAACACACCAGTAAGTCCACCTCTGAATGGCTTAAAAAAAATGTGAAGGTTTCGAGTGGCCTAGTCAAAGTCCAGACTTGAATCCAGTTGAGATGCTGTAGCATGACCTTAAAAAGGCAGTTCATGCTTGGAAACCTTCCAATATGGCTCAATTAAAACAATTCTGCAAAGAAGAGTGGGCCAAAAGAAAGACTGTGCCAGTTAACGCTTGATTGCAGTTCTTGCTGCTAATGGTGGCACAACCAGTTATTAGGTTTAGGGGCAATTACTTTTTCACACAGGGGCCATGCAGGTTTGGATAGTTTTTTTTTCCTTAATAAATAAAATTATCACTTAAAAACTGCATTTTGTGTTTACTTGGGTTATCTTTGTCTAAAATTTATATTTGTTTGATGATCTGAAATATTTAGGTGTGACAAACATGCAAAAAAATAAGAAATCAGGAAGGGAGCGAATACTTTTCCATTGCACTGTAGGTAGTTTCTCGGCTATTGGTTCAAAAGCAATTTTAAGCCTAGCCAAATAAAAAAAAAATATCGCTGATGTGTCAGTACCCTGTCCAGTAGCAAATAAAGGTGCCAGATAAGGGGTAAATTTGCAGTTTCCTGTATATTGGTCCATGTTAATTTTGGAGAGGATTTGGGATGAGTTTTGCTTCAAATGGATAAATGGAGGGACATTTCCTAATTTCATAAAGTGGAATATCCTCTAATCTGGCTTGATGACTGTCAAACCACCTCAGTACAGTAATAGTGTACTGTTTTTATGTTTGGCGTATTTATTATGTCCAGTCTCTAACAAAAGCATAACTTGCATTAATTTTTAAATGTAGTTACCAGAGTAGCTTATGAAAGCAGTAAATACCATTGTTTTGTTAGGCTATCAGTGCCATCTGCAGAGCCTCAAGATGCAGATTACATGGGCATACTGTTAGTGCAACAGCAGATTAATAATGATTTAATAGTATTGTATTAAGCCATGCCATTTTTACTGATTAGTGACTGTTTAAATTTGCAGTTTGATATATTGAAGCAGTGGTACTGTTCTGAACATTTATGATTTCATTTACTCATCTTGTTGTATTTTGTTCCCTAGCCCCCCATTAACGAAACCCCCAAGCAGTGAGGATGCTATGCCAGCAGCTTTGGCAGCTGACCATAAACGTGGAGTTTCAGAGGTACAGCTGTCTGCTAATATAAGCAGAAATAAAGTAAGTGAATTACAATTATATTTCAAGTCAAAACTGTTGATAGTTAAACTGAATGTAGCATGAAATTAAAAATTTGTACTTGACTTTGCTGTATGTTTAATTTTTTGAACCTTGAATATAACTCTGCCAACAGGGAAGCAATTCTAGAGTAAAGTTTTTCTGCATGGCAAACGTTAAGGCTGTACTGGAGCATTAACTTAAGCCATCAGAATGATGATCTGGCTGTACTGGAGCATTAACTTAAGCCATCAGAATGATGATCTGGCTGTACTGGAGCATTAACTTAAGCCATCAGAATGATGCTCTGGCTGTACTGGAGCATTAACTTAAGCCCATCAGAATGATGATCTGATGTAATGATGATCTGATGTTGTAGCATCTGCACAATTGAAACACATTTTCATTTTAGCATTGCTTTCTTGCATAATCTTCTGTGCCATCCCTAGTAATATACTGAGCAGAAATGTTTTTGTAGATTTTAAAATGTCCTATTCATATGTTGCAGTATTCATAACATAAGGGAGTCTGCTGTAGGCTATCCCGAACCTCCAATCAGTATACAAACGCCTAAAGCTACTGTGAGGTACATTCATCATCACACATGCGGCCCTGTCCAACAGTGGCCATAAAGTGACGTCGGGTATAAAGTAGATGTCAGCACGTACCAACCTCAGAACCTTTCTGCTGTCAGTCTGCATTCCTTCTCCATTAATTTGCGTAACAGCGACGTTGCTGATTCCTAGAAAGATAATTGCCACATTGGGAATTTGTCTTTAATTTTTATGCTATTGTAGCTGTATTGAGGTTACGTCATCTAGAAAGGGCAAGTGTCAGTGTGGAAGGCAAATTATCTAGACATCAGTGATGCCTACCTTCATGTCCCTATTCATCCTCTTTACAGGAATTGCTGTTGCTTTGTCATATTTTAAATTTTCTGCCTGGCCCTTTGGTCTGTATATGGCACCAAGGGTCTTCACAAAATGCTTAGCTCCTGTAATTGTCTTCTATAGACTCGGAGGTATTAAAAACTTTGCATACCTGGGCAACCTCATTCTCTGTGCTCCTTTACCAGACATTCTGCTAGAGAACCTTCATTTCACAGTTTCTGTTCTGGAAAGACTAGATTTCTCTATAAACTTCCAAAAATCCTGCGTCATGCCTATACAAGATCATGTCTTCCTGGGATGCAGAATACAGGCAAACAAAATGGTGGCTTCCTTGCCTCCTCAGAAAGTCATCTCTCTAACCGCTTTCTTTCAGATTGTCATTCCACTTCAGTCTCTGACAGCCAGGGAGTTCCTCTATCTGCTAGGTTTCATGGCATCCATTATTCCCATGTTACCTCTAGCCAAACTTCACATGAGGAAATTCCAGTGGTACCTCAGGTCACTCTGGATGCAATGTGCTGATCCACTGGATTTTGTTATTAGTCTCCTTCCCTGCTTAAAAATAAAAGAACTTCATTGGTGGATTCAACAGGTTACTTTGAATCCAGGGCTTCCTCTACAACCCTGCTTCCATCAAAGGAGTTATTCACAGATGCCTTAGATGTGGGGTGAGGGGCAACATTCGCTTCTTGGAAGGTTCAAGATGTGTGGTCTCCTTCCCAAATGAAGGAACACACAAACATAAAGAAGGTGAGAGCTCTCATTTGGCCCTGCAAACTTTTCATCTTTTTTTCCTCCAGGTCATCTAAAGTGATTCACAGACAACACTACAGTTCTTTATTAAGTCAACAAGCTGGGGGGCGGAGGGAGTCATATCTCCTGTGCAAATTGGCTCTCAGGGCTTGGGAGTTGGCAACTCAGTACCAGCTAACTCTTTAGGCAGTTTACATTCCTTCCATTCAGAATGTAGTGGCAGACATGTTGAGCAGGTCCATGACTCACTCCCACAAATGGATGTTTCACAGGGATGTGTTTATGAACATTATCCCACTGGTGGAGTACTCCTCAAGTAGATCTCTTTGCCTCACCTATGAATGACTTCCAAAGTTTTGCGCCAGAGTTATCAATCCTCTGGCATTAAATGTGGACACCCTATCCTTCTCATGGAAGGGGATGTTTCTTTCTGTAGAAAGAGGAAGGGGGGATGCATAAAGGTTTTTTAAAGATACAACAGGACCAGCTAAAAATCTTGCTGGTGACTCCCTTTTGGCCAAGACAACATTGGTTCCCATTTCTGCATTTAGCCAAGGGCAGTCATCACAAACAACCTCACAGGATGGAGCTACTCATACAGGACAAGGGATCACTAATACACCCAGAAATGTCAACCCTTCATCTGATACTGTGGGTGATAGGGTATTGATTCCTTTCAGACACTTATTTTCTGAGGATGTGCTGCAAGTTCTGCAGGAGGCCAGAAAACCCAGTACTAGGAAATCTTATTTATCCAAATGAAGGAGGTTTTCCATCTGGTGTCTTACTCAAAACCTACAACCATTGTCTGTGGATATTCCTATGGTTTTGTCTTATTTGTGTGAATTACTGAAGACTGAATTATCATACCCTTCAGTAAAAGCTCATCTCAACCATTTCTGCTTGTCTGTCTATGCCCCCTTCTTTGGCTTCAAGATTGGAAGTCAAACTTTTCCTAAAAGGCGTCCTTCATATCAGACCACCAAGGAAGTCAGTTCAACCTCTATGGGATCTAAATTTTGTCTTAGAAAAACTTGTGCTGCCTCCCTTTGAGCCAGCAGTTTATTCTACTTTCCAACATTGCACTTGGAAGACTGTGCTTCTTTTGTCTGTCACTTCAGCCAGAAGGGTTTCAAAACTTCAGGGCCTTATGGCCTCCTCTCTCTTTCTACTTGCTAATCCCTCCTTTATGTCCAAGGTGGTGAATGAGTTGTCACTTAACCAGTCTATTAGTTTGTCTACTTCCTTTCCCTGTCCACAGTCTTCTAGCGACAGGATTTTACACAGCTTGGATGTGCATAGACAACTCAGATTTTATTTGGATAAATCCAAGTCTATCAGAAAATCTGATTGCCTTTTCATTTTTATTATCCCAGGGGTGTGGACAAGCCTGTTTCCAAGCAGATGATCTCTACTTGTATCTCTAAGGCTATTTCCTTTTGGTTGTGTTTCATGGAAAAACCCTGGCATCTCCAGTTAAGGCTCATTCAATGAGAGCTGTGTCCTCTTCAGGTGCTTTTTTCGAAGGTCTGGATATTTCCTCTGTCCTGGAAGCAGCTGCTTGGTCCTTCTGTCCATACTTTCACTAAATATTACAAGTTAGATGGTATTTCTAGATCTAGAGCTGGTTTTACTAGGGCTATCCTTAAGGGGTTTGTAGAGAGTGCTATTACCCATCCTCCCACTCTTTTCTCTACATGAGCTTTGTATTCTCCCTCATGTTATGAATACTGCAACATATTAATAGAAGGATATAAAATAGTTGTGTAAAATCTTATCATAACCATAGATGTCCTTCTCTTCTATATATTGCAGTGTTCTATCCCTCCCTCCTTCCCCCCGATGCTGGTTTGATTTCTGGATGTGCATTTATTTCAGGCTTGTGTTCTTCCTGGGGCATTCAGTTCTGAGATTGGTACGTGCTGATGTCTACTTTATACCTGACATTGGATGGGGGCCTATGTGCGATGTCCCACGTGCCTCACAGTAGCTTTAGACTTAGTATACTGGCTGGATGTTCAGGACAGCCTGCGGCAGACTCTCATGTTATGAATACTGCAACATATAGAAGAGAAGGATGTCTATGGTTTTGGTAAGATTTTACACAACTATTCTTTATACCATAGTGTTCCAATATAGGGTAAATTAAACAAAAAATATTATTTTTAACTTTAAGGTACAGTGCTTTTATTTATATAATTGTATCAGAAGTTGACAATATGCATGAAAAATGAACAGCTAGGTCTGACATGGGAGACTGCAGATTTTGTAACCTGAGACTTCAAAAGGAGATGTCTCTTAACTAATTGGCTGTTTTCAGTAGTTTTAATTCAGAAAATAAACATTTATCGAGTACTTTAGCCATAAGAATACAATGTAGAGTGAAGCAGAACACTTTCAATACAAAATGCAAAACTTTAATCCCTTAATTGTGTGTGATAAGTTATTTCATTAATATTGGTTATGGTCAGAACTGTAGGTGACAAAATTACTCATTTTTTATATTATTTTTATTATAAAATTGGGAAAATCAATTTTCTGTAAAAATGCAATTAAAAAAAAAAGCTTGTGTTGAGATACGAGGATGTCTATAGGGAAAACAAGTAACAGTTGTATTGCATTATGGCAGCCAGACATCACCGTTGGTAGGACTGCCATTCAGTCTTTAGGGATTTATTTGTGATGAACAAGGACACAAAATATCCCGGTAACATTACATTATGTGAGAACACTAGAACAGTCAGTTGTTGCTGTTGCTGAGTGAATTTCACCACTTTTGTGAGAGGAAAAATGGGGATGGAGTATGTCTTGCTATAATACCAGAGAGGGGGAAATAACTGCATTACTTGCCTGAGAAAGTTGTGCCAAACAGATGTCGCTGTTTAATGACAGAATTTATTCTGTGTGTGTGTGTGTGTGTATATATATCTATATCTATATATATATATATATGTGTGTGTGTATATGTATGTATGTGTGTATATATGTATATACATATATATATATATATATATATATATATATATATATATATATGTATATACATATATGCCGCAGTGGTTAGCGTTGTCACCTCACAGCAAGATGTTCTCCTGTTCGATTTTCGGCTAGAGTGCATTTCTGTGTATATATTATATGTGCAGTAACATGTTCCAGCTTATGTTTATACAGAACACTTCTATCACGCTTACACTTTGTCACTCAAATGGACTGCTGCACATTGTTTCCAAGGTCTTGATGTCTGACCCAAATAGAAGGCACAACATTGGCACAGTGTCGTATATACAGTCCATACAGAATTACAAGTAATCAGTTGTCTAATAGTATATATTTTTGATGTATTGATAGATGTAAAAAATTTAGCTTTCGACACTACCTTGCAATGAACACAGTTGCCACAAAAGGTGCAATCATACATGGGATTAATTGCTGAACCATAATGTCAACTTTTCTTCTTTTAAACCATGATAAATGTTCACCAAAACTTTTACCGTATCAGTAACTAAATCTATATATGATGTCTAGACACTGATCAAAAAATGGATCAGCTTTCAAAAGGTACCAATATTTACTAATTCCTGATTTTAAAAGTATTAGTGCCAATTGGAGTTACTAATCGTAAGTTCGATTCGTTATTACGATCTTCAGCTGTCAATCCAGGCCAAAGTAAACTATCCCTTGAGGCATTAGATGCCATCATATGTGCCTGTTTGACAGTATGTACATCATAACCCCTATTTACAAACCTGCTGTCCATTTTAATAGCTTCTTGATCAAAATTCTCCAATGAACTATAAATACGAAGTAACCTCAAAAACTGTGCCATAGGAATATTTTTAATAATTTGTTTAGGATGGAATCTTTTTGCTGCAAGTATTGCATTTTTGGAAATGGTTTCCAATGCAAACTAGTCAGCGTAGTACCATCAATTTACTTAGTAACACTCCCATCAAAAAACTCAGCATTAAACACATCAAACTTGGCCACAAAGACCATACCAAAAGAATTAGAATTCAAATAACCAACAAATGATTTCAGCATCTGTATTGAACCAATCCACATCAACCAGCAGTCATCCAAATACCAATGTCCATATATCGTCTATAGATGTTATATTCATTATAACTCAAATGTTTCTTCAAATAGTCCATAAATAAGTCTACATAAATTGGAACAAAAGTGGGCCCCCATTGCTGTACCCTTTATCTGTAGAATTAGCTATCTTTGTATTGGAACACAGTATGCTCCAACACCAGACCCTGCAGCTTCAACAAAAATTCATAGTGTTAAGCAGAGTGCAATTGAGACTGATGTGACCAATACTTAACTGCCTGTATACTACCATCTTGTGGAATACTAGTATACAAGGATTGTATATCCATTGTGCACATATAAGCACTATTCGAAACCTATATATCAGGCATTAGCTTTAAAAATTCAGTAGTATCCTTCAGATGTGCCCTAACCAGCTTTAATAATGACATAAGTTGACTTTCAAGGTATACAGACAGTGGTTCAGTTAGTAAGCCACACCTTGAAACTTGCTCACTCTGGTGGATAGTCAATAGACTTATGAATCTTAGGTAAGATTTAAAATCTCTGTGGTTTTGGGATATCCACTACAAACTAAAAATAAAGATATTCTGAAATAAGACCATGCTTTAGCATGTAATAAAAATATTTTGAAATAAAACCATGCTTTAGCATGTAATAAAAAACTATCAATAAATAGTTTGCCTTTTGATCCCACTGCTGATTTCAATTTATAATAAGATACACCATCAATTAATTGTCTCATGACCTCCTTTTCATAGTCACTATAATCCCAGACAACAATAACCCCACTCTTATCTTTAACATCTGTTCATTTTTAGCCAAATTACTAAGAGCAAACTTTTGCTGCTTACTAATGTTATAACCATAATTCCTGAATATTTTAGCTTGATTATTGTGTAAACTCATGAAGCACATATTGCTTGAATGATTTCACAGTAGGATAGTAAGAGGACTGAAACCTGGATTTCTTAAAATGAAACGATAACATGAAAATTGGTCACTTCATTTGTTTTTGACTATATAAATACTTAAGATTTAAAGTCCTACAAAAATTTTTATGTCTAACAGTAGAGTTTTAAATTTTTATGTCCATATCAGTAGAGTATTGTGAAACATAAGATGATGGAATAAAATTCAAGCCTTTATTTAACAATTCTGCTTCATTAACCAACAAATCATTTGAAGGCAAGTTAATTAAATCATTTTCAGAATCATTTGTCATTGTTCTGACCAACAACTCTAATTGTTTGTCTGTTTTCTACCTGCTCACTGAAAGGGCTCTTTGGCAAATTTGATCTTTTACTATTAGGTGGATACATCAATCACATCGCCCAAATCAGTTTCTGTATCAGTGTTAGACAGAAAATCAGAAACATTCGATTCTGTAGCACTAAATTCAGAGGAATGCTTCAATATTGAATTACCCCTTTTTGCATTTAGACCGAACATTCTTCTATTTAGACTAATCCACATCAGCAAAATGCACAACTCACCTAGAAGTTGTCCAAGAATTTATTTTTATTTATTGCATTTGTTTACTGGGAAGGTCCACTGGGCCTAATAGAGCCCATTTCAGTGGAGGCCCAGGGAGGAAAGCTCCACATAGATTAAACAGTACGTACATGAATTAACACACACAGTATGTAGTATATACAATCAATGCTTGGAATCGTATGAGCACAAAAGTACAGATTATTTACATCCACAGTACATATTTGCATTGTACAATTCCGTTAGTACAGTTATTATCAGTTGTACGATTATTAACTGATGGAGATATGTAGGCATGAGCAGTGGAATTTAGCAGGACAGAGAATTACATATGCAGTCAGTTATGGTAAAGGAGAGGTGGAAAAGAATGGAAGTGTAGAGATGGAATAAGGTAAGGGGTTGTAATGGACGGAAATCAGGTGTTTTAGAATACATAACATTTTTCTGGTAGTCATTCAAATCATGATTGTGTTTCTTTATTTTACGTCATCTTAATTCAGTCTCAAAATCTTTAATGTGTTATAAAAACTAAGTATACATAAGGTCATAATTTTTATGTCCAGTGAATAACTGCATAGATTCAGTAGATTTATCAATAGATTTATTAATTGACACCGTTCGTAAAAATTGAACTAGTACCTCCAAACCCATATGAGAAGCAGTTTTCTGTATTGCTTGCCATTTATCCAAAAAGGATTTGTTATCCGCACCAACTCCAGGTTCGACATGCATTAAAAGCCCCTGAGGAGCTATACCAGCATTTAAGTACACTTTAAGAAGTTTAATATGCCATATCCTAGCTTATAGCTTTTTAGTATAAAAAGTTAAATCCTTAAATGTTCGTACTATATCAGTCTCTAAAAATGCTGAAACACTACCCATATTGCAAGTTCAGTTACAACAGGAAAAACGTGACGTCCTCCTTATCACATATATTATCCAAAAGTGCTTGCAAAGCTTGCATCATGGCCATGCTAACAGTAAAGTAATGGTCACAAAATGGTCAGCACTCAATTTAGGTATGAGCCAGAATAAATTACACCCTTCACTCTAACTCTTCACCCAAAAAAAACAGCATTAACATGCTCTTAAAAAGATATTGCATGTTATAAGTTAATTGACAAACATAACATTAATTCAGTATTAACAATATTATTAGGATTTGATTTACTGATTGACAGCAGGATCAATTATAATGTTGTTATTAGTGAAGTCATATTTTGTTTGGCTTAATTATGCTATTTTTTGGGTGATGGGTAAGATTGCACTGATGATGCTAATGAGTTAAACCAGTCTGCTTGAAGTGCTTTGTAAGCTGCTGTGCTGGGCTTATGGTGATTAAATAGTCTGAAATCAATACTTTGTGTGCTGGTCATCTTTTGAAGTGTGTATGTGTGTCTGTGTCGATCCCCTTTCAAATCCTGAAAGACCAAAATCCCGAACGTAATTTTTGCAAGATGAAAATAATGAAGCTTAAAATCCCGAAACTTGTAATTTTTCTCAAGGCAAGTAAACAATTGCCCATTGTGGGGGGAAATATGTCCTTTACCCCACTTTACTGCAATCCCAGAGTTGGTATATATAGTTAGAGGGGTGTGCGGGGGGGGGGGGTGCAGCCTGTGATAGGTGGCTTTCCGATGGTACTGTGTAGTTTTATGCAAGTGTTTATTTTCCCAGGGAAAGATTACAAGTTTTGGGATTTTAAGTTTCATTATTTTCATATTGTAAAAATAATGTTCGGGATTTGTAATCCATATATATATATATATATATCTATAGGGTCTATATTAAATCAGTGAATGAGTACTGCGATGGTGGTGCTGTGGTAGCATTGTCGCCTCACAGTAAGATGTCCTGTTCGATTCTCAGCTAGAACGTCTTCTGTGTGGAGACATGCGTGAATGGGCGTACCTTCGTTGAAGGCTGTGCGTCAGGGCCGGCAACTCGGCACATAAACATCTACTGCCAATCATTAGCGGACCAGAGTTCAGCTGTGGCGACCCCTGACTGGGAAAAGCCGAAAGACACAACAACATTAAACCAGTGAACGCTGATTTATCGACCCAATGTAAGCACAAGCTTACAATCCCGAACACTTAGAACAGCAATTTTTTTTCCCAGGGAAAAAAGTCGCTGTTCCAAAAAAGAAAAAAAAAATACTTTAAAACATACATAAAGTGGATGGAATCAACCCCCACACACCCCCTACTTAAATTTACCAACTCGGAGATCACAGTGATGAAAATGGCAAAATAATGAAGGTGGCCAAGTAATTTCTTTCCTAGAGAAAGAATTCACTTATATGCTGTTTCGTACTTCCAAGTTCGAGCAAGACGCATTCGAAAGAATGCATATTCAATCATATAATAGGGAACTTAGATATATATATATATATATATATATATATGTGTGTGTGTGTGTGTGTGTGTGTGTGTGTGTGTGTGTGTGTGTATATATATATATATATATATATATATGTATGTATATATATATATATATATATATATATATATATATATAGGTTCATAGGTTCATAGGTTCATACTAGGCTATCTGCACGAGGGCATTTACAAGCCTAGCCCATCGTTTTGTGGCTTACGCCACCCCTTTAGTATGGGGAACTATACCCATTATTTTGCTGTGCCTCTGTCGAGCAGTGACACTGAGGTAATCCCTGGGGTATATCTGCGATCTCCCATCCATTGGTCAAGATTTCTCTTGAACAAGGCCAGCGAGGTGCTCTGCCTCACATGTACCGGGATTTTGTTCCACAGCATAGGGAGTCTTTGGGTGATGAATCTATCCCTCCAGCACGTCCTATTAATAGCCGTGTCGAGGTTCAAGTCTGCCGCCCTTGTGGCTCTGATGGATCTAGATTGTTTGAGGTGAAGCATATTCATCAAATCTGGGTTTGACATGGCCTTGTATGTTAGGCAAAGGTCACCTCTGAGCAAGCGGTGGCGACTGAATAGAGCTGGAGTTCTTTCAGTCGGGCAGCATAGGACAGATTTTTGAGACCCTTTATCCTTTTGGTGAGGAACTTTTGTGGCCTCTCCAGCTGCTGCAAGTGTCGGGTCAGATACATCCCGAATGGGGCATTGTACTCAATCATTGGTCTGATGAGTGATGAGTAAAGGGAGACTATGACCTCCCTTGATCTAGATGAGAATCCCTTCATGATAAGGTGGGCAATGTAGAAGGTCTTCCTAACTACTTTAGCTACATGGGTGTCGAATGACAGACTACTATCAACCTGGGTCCCCAAGTCCCTGATAACTTCTTCTGCACTCAGTGGATTGCCACCTATTTGGTAGGGGTAACCTTGTTTTTCCCAAAGGGTATGACTATGCATTTTTTGGCATTTAACTTCAGGCCGTGGCTCTGGCACCAGTTATCCGTTTCTGTGAGACCCTTCTGAAGGATATCTGTGTCAGATGTGTTTTCTACTATGGCGCCCAGTTTGCAGTCATCTGCAAACTTTGTCAGCCATAACCCTCCTGTGTTTGCTTGTACTTCAGAAAAGTAGATGCCAAACAAGAGTGGGCCCAGGACTGAGCCCTGTGGGACACCACTTGTGACAGGCTTTGAGTCTGACATGGCGTCAGCAATTCTGACCCTGTGGGTTCTGTCACTCAGCCAGTTTGCAACCCATCTTGTGATGTATGGGTTAACATTTAAGCTGATGAGTTTTTCAATGATACCCGAGTGGGGTATTGTATCGAAGGCCTTAGCCAGATCGAGGTAGGCTGTATGGACTGCCTTTCTCTCGTCAATGGCTTTGGTGACTGTTTCGAAGAAGTCAACCAAGTTTAAAAGGCATGATCTGCCTTTGACAAAGCCAAACTGGGTTGGATCCAAAGTCTGCAAATTCCCTATGTCTTTATTTATGAGTTCCATTATGATCCTCTCCATGGCTTTGCAGATAAGGCTTGTCAAGCTAATGGGCCGGTAATTTCCAGGGTCGGTGGAGGCACCGCCTTTGTGAAGTGGGACCACAGTTGCAGTCGCCACTCCTGGGTACATATCCAGAGGTAAGACTTTGATTAAACAGCTGTCCTAGCTGTGGGTTTAATTCCTCATTGAGTTCGTGGAGCACACAGCCGGGACACCATCAGGTCCCATGGATGCTGTGTTTTTGCTTTGGAGAGAGCAGTTCTCACTTGGGCTGGAGATGTTTGGGGGCTGCAATCGCTTGGTATAGATATCTCTCCTTTGGGGAGGGGGAGAAGTTTGCACTGAACCTGTCAGCCAGTATGTTGGCAATGTCTGTAGGATCAGTAATCTTCACATCATTTTGAACTAGTTCTGAGCATATCTGGGAGTTTCCTCCTAGGTTTCTAACATAGCTAAAGAAGGCCTTATGATTGTCTTTTGAGTCTTTAGCTATTTTTCTCTCGAAATTTGCTTTGGATGATTTTATGAGAGCTCTTAGTTTTTACTTATAGTGATCAAGGGTGTCTTACCTTTTAAGGATTTTGCTCTATCTTGTAGTAGCTTCCTCCTTTTATTGTAGAGTTTGTTTATGGCTGGGGTCCACCAGACTGGACGCTTGCCTTTGGTACTAAGAGTCTTTGTTTTGTTTGGGATTGCCTTATCCATGCAGTCCTGCAGGTGCTGGTAGAAGGTGTTTGTAAGTGATTCAGCAGCTTGAGTACTGTTTTCCGCCGGCTCGGGGGCCTTAAAGGAGACCACACTAGTCTTTAGAAGGGTGAAGTCGGCTTTTGAGAAGTTCTTTACTGTGGTCTTTTTTGTTTCAGGTGGGGGTGGGATGAGGACCTCCAGCGAGGGTGGGATGAAGACCTCCAGCGAGATTAGTTTGTGATCTGATCTCACCAGTGAGGGGTATACTTCCGGTGTTGTATGTATGTGTATATATATATATATATATATATATATATATATATATATATATATGTATGTATATATATATATATATATATATATATATATGTATGTATATATATATATATATATATATATATATATATATATATATGTATGTTGGAGAAAAAAGCCGGTAGCACTGTTGAATGGTTCACTCACCAAAACTGAAATATAGTAGAAGCAAATGTGTTGAACCAACCACCAGGAATAAACAGCAGAATAGTCCACAAAGCTGCAAAAGCTCTTCAGTCAGGCAAAAAGGTAAAACTCCTGGAAAAAAAA